>NC_141994.1:63673747-63968747 GCF_049901715.1 Pseudonaja textilis
TTTTTTCTATGTCACTGTAACATTGAAAGGTCACTCAATGAACAGCTGTAAATCAAGAGCTACCTGGATTTTAAAAGCTTGCTAATTCCCTTTCCCCTGTCCCCATGGAACCTCAATTACAATAAACTCATACATTGGAACTCAAATTTCACATTTCAGATTTTGAGAAAATAAGGCAAAGGCATTAGGTCACACCTTTAGGTTCCTCACATAGTTAATATGTATATTTTATTATTCATATTATGCCATTTATGTATTATTTATCACTTAAACTGAGGTTTTTTTCCCCTAGCAGTTAGATTAGGCCAGGCAACTTTAAGATCTGTGGACTACAATATGCTGGCCGGGGGAATTCTGGGAGTTGAAGTCACAGAGCTTAAAGTGGCTAAGAGTGAAAAACACTGGGTTAGACTCTTCCTTTAATTTCCAACTTATGCCCTATGACAGGGGTCTCCAAAATCTGTGGTGAGGCCCATTACCAGGTCAGAGGTGGTATTTAGCAGGTTCTGACCAGTTCTGGAGAACAGGTAGTGGAAATTTTGAGTAGTTCAGAGAACCGGAAAATACCACCTCTGACTGGAGATTTTACAGTATCCTTCCCCTGCCACGTCCACCAAAACATGCCCACAGAAAGGGTAGTAAAAGTTTTGGAATCCCACCACTGTACCAGGCCATGGACTATTTGGAAATGGGCTGTGCAAGAGGCAGGGTGACATGTACACACATGTATGCACAGCTCAACCTGCAGTCCAGCTGCATGGCGTGTGCATGTATGCCGGCCTGCCGCTTGTGGGATTTGAGCTGTGCGTGTCAGCCTACCTCTCGTCTGGTCCAGTTCCCTTCGCACCCTCCCCAGCCGGGTTGCCGAGCTTCAAAGTTTGAGGACGGCTGCCCTAGGAGATACGTTGAGCTGAGAATGAAGTCATCCTGAGATTTACTAAGGTTGAGGGTGGACATTAAATCAAGCAGTGATGAGCTCTTCTGGGCCGAATGGCTATTGTCTACTTTTCTAACATTTCACTAATATTTCACTGCGACAGTAGCTGTCATCCTCAGAGACAAAGTAATCTTTGTAGCATACGAGGCAGCTCACGGGCAACTGGGTTAGAACGAACTAAAATTAAGACCTATTTTTTTTTTTAAAAAAAATTGTAACTGGCTTCTAATTGAGAAAGGACACATAGCCAAATGAGCTCATTTTACTTCATTGTAAGGTTACATTAACAGCATCTTACAGACTGAAACTACACCACCCCTTACATAGACCGTGAAACTAGGGCGGGTCCAGGAGTGGGCTGCTGTGGGTTCACAGGGGTTCAGGAGAGTCCCTAGCTAAGATTCTGTGCAGTTTGGAGAACCCCCAAATCCCACACCTGGCTGGCCCCGCCCACCCCTCCCCACCCTTCCCAGGAATCCCAACGTGGCCTGTTTTGGATGCAGGTAAGTGCAGGCTGTACACGGCGGCTTGGTGAGGGCGAAAAACAGGGGTCGTGGAAATTTGGGAAGGCCGGAAACGGGCAGGTTTCCGGCTTCCAGAGAGCCTCTGGAGCCCAGGGAGGCTGTTTTCGCCCTCCTGGAGGCTTGACGAAAGCCTCTGGAGCCTGGGGAGGGCAAAAACAACTGCCCCCCCCGCCACCTTGATGTATGAGGCCGACTAGGCCACCCCCACCCAGCAACCGGCATAGAACTCTTTGCTAAAATTTTTGTAGCCTACCTCTGGAAGGGTTCCTTCTCAGCTGCTGGCCCTATCCCCATTCCTGTTGTGAGCTAAGTTGCCTTTTCCCCCCTCACCGTTCCCTTGGCTGCATCTCTTCTCCCTGTCTTCCAAAACAATTCCCACATACGATTATACCTACCCTGCTTTTTCTTCTCCTCAAGGCAGCATCCCTTAACACCTCTTTCCTCTCTTCCACCTGAAGGAGGCAACGTCCTGCATTCCTGCAGAAGAGACACATCGAATGTGGGACCTTTAGCGTGCAAGAACAGATGCCCTGCCATTGAGCCATTATAACTGTAATTTAATGAAGCAGCAGGAAAGAAAAATGTTAATTAAATGCCTCCCCCATCTTGCTCTCCATCTGGATCTTTTCCACAAGCTTTTTTTTTCCGCTACAGCTATGGAGATAATTCCAATAACCTGTTTGCTGGCAGCCAGAAAAGGAGGAGTCGTGAAGAAGGTAGCATCTAGTCATTGTCAATTCTTAGTGACCATGGAGATAGATTTTCTCCAGGACAATCTGTCCCTAATCTGGTCTTTCAGATCTCCTGGTGGTGAACTCATCACCACTGTAACTGAGCCTTTGATGATGATTGTCCTCTTCAGTGGTGGGATTCACATTATTTTACTACTGGTTCTGTGGGCATGGTTTGGTGGAATGGCTTGGTGGGAGTGGCTTGGTGGGCGTGGCAGGGGAAGGATACTGTAAAATCTCCATTCCCTCCCCACTCCTGGGGGAAGGTTACTGCAAAATCCCATTTCCTCCCCACCCCAATAACCTGCTTTCCAGCTCCGTTCTCCTGTGCAGGGCAACAAAAGAAGACCCAGCCAATCAGCTGGGACTTGGGAGGCAGAGAATAGATGAGGAAGTCAGAGGTGGTATTTGCTGATTCTCTGCACTACTCAAAATTTCCGCTACTGGTTCTCCAGAACTGGTCAAGCTTCTGAATACCACTTCTGGTCCTCTTCTTCTCTTTCTCTTTCTGGAAATAAAGAAAACTGCAGCCAGAGCAATCAACCAAAGGAACAGAAGTTGCCTTCAGAAGTTGTGGCAGCTTTATCACTGGAGGCTTTCAAGAAGAGACGGGACTGCCATCTGTCAGAAATGGTGAAAGGTCCTCTGCTTGGGAGGGGGAGGGGGAGGGTTGGACTAGATGACCTATAATGTCCCTTCCAATTCTGTTAATCTGTTCTCTTTGTCTTTTTCTTCACAAACAAGTGAATCCTCTTCCCTGGAATGCAGGTAGCACTCAAAACTACACCCGCTCCTGTCCATGGAAAAAACCTCTCTTCACAGAACTGGTCCCTGGTACCCAAAAAGTTGCAATAGGGAAAATGGATGGATTTCCCTTTTTAAAGAGAGATCTTTTTCAAACAGTTTACCCAATAGTTACTTTTTTTATTTTTTTTTAGACAGACAGACATAATCAATGACAGGATAATTTTGGGGAGATATTTTTTTTTTGAAAGTCATAATGAAAAGTTTGTGCTAATTAAAGGAGAGGATAAAAAGCGAGTGTACTTATTTGGAGTACAGTCGTGGGATCAGAAGAACCCAAGAGGGAAATCATTCATTTTAGTGGCAGGGAGATGAACAGAGATGGAAAAACTGAAGTGGAACCTTCTAGAGCCAGGAAGAAGATGCTTTGGATAGTCAAGGTGTTGTAGAAAGTCAGCACCCACCCACCCCTCCTGGAAGAATGAAACATTTTGAGAAATATTAAAAATGGCAGAATATTATATTTCCCTAAAGGGAGAAATGGAGAAACATGCTCTTGGAAAGCAGCCCCCACCTTTCTCAATAGCTCTCAGGAGATGTCAGCACTTAAGAGATAACAAGATAGCTAGCTCTATTCATAAGCCAATACTCTCAATCCTACCAACAAAGGTAGGATTAGCCCTCAGCCACAATAGGAATTGCCCAAAGCCCCTTCAGTGCATCATCTCAGTTGCACCACCCCCAGCAGATCAAACTTCAACCAAACTTAGCTCAGACAAACTCCTAGTATTTGTACATGGCCCCATGGGAGTCTGACTGTTATGTCCTGAGGACTCAAGGAGTTCTCACTCAGGTCCACTCTCTTTACGTGGGCGTTATTCCCCCATTCCCATTGGTTGGCTCTCCCCAGCAGCCAGCTATAAAAGCAGGCTGCGGGGTCCAACCGGTTGCTGATTGCTGCGAGCCAGTTCCAGGCTTGGCAAGCACGGTCAGCCCTTTATTGTAAAATAAAGTATTGTTGCACTCATGCTCTGGTTCAGCCTCTCATTGCTCAAACAAAACACTGGCGACGAGGATGGGATGGCTACCAGAAGCACCATGCAACCGCTGAGTCACTAGCCACCGATCCGCAACCCAGAGAGAGCGATCGGCTGGCGATAAGGGAAACGCTGATCCGCAGCCAGAGAGAGCGGTCAGCCAACAAAACGAGCGATCAAAAAGAGCAAACGCTGATCCGCAGCCAGAGAAAGCGGTCTGGTTCAAAAAGTTAGAAGCGTCTGTAGCCGCTTGTTAGCCCCGCTGCAGGGAAAGTGAGCGCTGCGAGCCGCAGCCGCTCTGTTTGGCGCGAAATTCAAACGGGTGTCATTTGAATTTCGAGCCAGTAGGAGACACAGCACAGCGCTGTAGGAAGTCATTAGCGCCCACTTTTGGCGCGAATCAAGACACCTCCAACGGCTAGCAGCCAACGTGGTAACCCAGAGAGAGAAAGAGAGAGTAGCGAAAAAACCTCTCCAGAGCTGATATCACTCACGAGCGCCCGTAGTCCCAGAGAGATTTTTTCCGCAGGTAGCCCAGCCGTTCCAGCACCATGAGTTCCAACCCAGTATTCCCGGCGTTTAAACCAGACGAAGAGAAGTGGGAGTCGTATAAGAACCGCTTCAATCATTACATCGATGCGGTCGGCTTGGCGGATGCGGGAGAGCATCGAAAAAAATCCTATTTCCTAATCTACTGCGGAGCCACCGTTTACGATACCGCCGCAGCACTCGTAGCGCCGAGAGAATTGAAAAACGTTCCGTGGTCCGAGTTGCTTGAGATCCTCACTAACCACTACGCTCCCAGGCCTTCACAAATCGCCAGGAGGTTCACGTTCCGTATGAGGAAGCAATCAAGTAAGGAGACCATCAATCAATATATGGCCGCCCTCAGAACAGCAGCCCTGCACTGCGGGTTTGGAACATACTTGGAGGACATGCTCCTCGATCAATTAGTTTGTGGGGTCAAGGATCTCAATCTACAGAGGCGCCTGCTTGCAAAAAAAGACCTCAACCTCGCGCAAGCGGTCGAGGAGGCCCTAGCAGCCGAGCTAGCAACGAACTCAGCCACCGAAATTCAGGGCCCAAGTGCCAAGCTAGCATCGTTCCCAGTCCATTCCGAAGAGGTGGAAGCGGAGGAAACCCACAATGATGAAAGCGACGTCCACCGCCTCGCCAACGACAGACGGTCGCAGGTAGGGGCCAAACAAGAATACACCGGTCCACCCAAGCACATCACATTGTGCCTAGCCTGTGGGGGATCGCATCAAAGGGCCACCTGCAAGTTTAAAGGAGCCACTTGCAACAACTGCCATAAGAGGGGGCACATCGCGAGAGTCTGCCAAGCCCCCCAAAGCGCTGCACACAGACCCCCGTCCTCGCACGCGGGACCACAGAGGCAAGTATTAAACTGTCGCACGCACCGCCTTGCCAGGCGTACTTGCCACGCTGTTAGTAAAATTTCTCTCTCCGTTTCCCTAGAAGGTAAACCGTGCCACATGGAGGTTGACACAGGGTCAGCGCTCTCAATAATCTCGTGGAACACCCTCAAGAGACTCCACCCCAGCCTATCTACTACCCGGCTTCAGAGATGCCAGTTCGGTCTGAAGGACTACCAGGGGAAGGCCATTCCCGTGATCGGCAGAGGCAAGTTCTTTGTCAGTTTTAGAGCTTTTAAAGGCCACCTACCTCTAGTGGTAGTTAACGGCAATCTACCCACCTTATTGGGGCTCGATTGGTTTCCCACCTCGGCCTAGGGTTAACAGGAGTCCATGCTGTCTCAACCTCAGACACTGACTCCTTATTTGCTGACTACGCAGATGTGTTCAGCGAGGAGCTGGGGTGTTATAATGGAACCCCCATCTCGTTCTCCGTTGACCCCCAGGCAGTCCCAATTAGATTAAAACCACGTAGAGTTCCATTTGCTATTCGACCAAAACTAGACGCTGAATTGGATAAACTACTAAAACAAGGGGTCATTGAGCCAACAGATTTCGCCAAATTGGAGACGCCCATCGTTACACCCCTTAAAAAAGATGGTAGCCTGAGAATTTGCTCGGACTACAAGACAACAATCAATAAATATTTACAAGTTAGCGCCTACCCTGTGCCCGTCATTCAGCACTTATTGCACACATTCGAGCCGGGCAGCATTTTTGCTAAATTGGACATGTCTCAAGCATATCAGCAGTTCCCTGTTGATAACCAAACAGCGGAACTTCAGACCATCGTCACTCACAGGGGTGCCTTCCGATGTAAGCGTCTCCAATTTGGCGTAAGTGTTGCCCCAGGTATTTTTCAATCCCTCATGGAGCGGATTTTACAGGGCCTCCCTGGTGTAGTACCCTACTTCGACGACATCTTGGTCTCGGCCAGGGACAGACCCCAACTCTTCCAGAGAGTGCGAGCAGTGTTAGAGAGGTTCAGACAGCATGGCCTCAAGTTAAAAAAAAAGAAAAATGCGCCATTGCCACTAGACAGGTGGACTTTCTGGGTTATAAAATTGACGCCTCTGGCATTCACCCCCTGGAGTCCAAGGTTAGAGCAATCCACGAAGCTCCCACACCAACCTCCAAAACGGAGCTACAAGCTTTCTTAGGGCTGCTGAACTTTTATGCATCCTTCTTGCTTCATAAAGCCTCAGTAGCCGAACCCCTACACAGATTACTAGACAAAAAGTCACCGTGGCACTGGGGGCACAAAGAAGACCAGGCGTTTAATGCCGTCAAATCACTACTTACGTCAGAGGCAGTGCTCATCCAATTCGACCCCAACCTTCCTTTAGTACTGGCAGCAGACGCATCTCCTTTTGGAATTGGGGCGGTCCTTAGTCACAGACTCCCCAATGGCACCGAGGCCCCCATCGCCTTTTTCTCCAGGACGCTCTCGGCCACGGAGCGTAATTACAGCCAAATAGACAAGGAAGCCCTAGCAGCTGTTGCAGCCGTGAAAAGTTTCACGAATTCCTTTTGGCCATTTCTTGAACTGGTCACCGACCATAATCCCCTCCTGGGCCTACTGGCCGGCGACAAACAGACACCTCAAGTCCTTTCCCCTAGAATGACAAGGTGGACGCTTTTCCTAGCGGCCTACTCATACAAACTTATTCACCGCCCGGGCAAAACTCTATCCCACGCCGACGCTCTCAGTCGCTGCCCCTTACCCGCCCGGCTGAAGACCCAGCTCCTGTCAACGCCATTTTCGAAATCACCCAGTTGGACCTGCCCATCACCGCCCTTGACATCGCCGCTAAAACCAAGGCAGACCAAACGCTCGCCCAGGTGCTCGACTGGGTGAGGAGGGGGTGGCCGGGAGGCAACGTTGATAACAAATTCGCACCCTTTAAGACTCGCATGCAGGAGCTGTCCAGTTTGCAGGGTTGTCTACTGTGGGGCACTCGAGTGGTCATTCCGACCTCGCTGCGTACCCGAGTCCTGGAGGCGTTGCACGAGGACACCCGGCATTGTGAGAATGAAGGCATTAGCACGCAGCTACGTGTGGTGGCCGGGTCTAGACGAGGACATTGTCAATTGGGTAAGTTCCTGCAGCATTTGCCAGGAATCCCGTCCTGCTCCCCCCATCGCCACCCCTACCAGATGGGAGAGCGCCAACGCCCTTGGTCTAGAATCCATATCGATCTGGCAGGCCCCGTGCATGGAAAGATGTTCCTAGTGGTCGTGGATGCTTATTCCAAATGGATAGATGTGGCACAGCTATCCACGACCACCACACTAGCAATCACCAACGTGTTAACGCGCCTGTTCGTTACACATGGACTACCCGACTCCATTGTCTCCGATAATGGCCCACAGTTCGCATCAGTAGAATTCAGCCGTTTTGCTGCCAACCTGGGCATTCGCCACATTTTCACAGCCCCATTTCACCCTGCCAGTAATGGGTTGGCTGAAAGGGCCGTCAGGACCACCAAAGAGGCCCTCGCTAGGTTTGGCAGGGATGACTGGCACCACAAACTCGCACGGTTCCTGATGAGCCAGCACTCAACCCCCTGTGCAGTCACCAATAAGTCCCCAGCGGAACTTCTGATGGGCGGCGCCTGAGGACTGTATTGGACAGATTGCACCCACAATACTGCCCTGACTCTCCCCTCGCTTCTACTTCGGGGTTAGACATTTTTGTTACAGGAGCCGATATTCGC
Organism: Pseudonaja textilis; assembly: GCF_049901715.1. Lineage (NCBI taxonomy): Eukaryota > Metazoa > Chordata > Lepidosauria > Squamata > Elapidae > Pseudonaja > Pseudonaja textilis. The sequence continues at coordinate 63,681,874 of NC_141994.1, forward strand.
AAGAAATTTCGCTGGGGACCCACTCTGGATTCCAGGCGAGGTCATCGCCATCACCGGGCCGAGATCGTATAGAGTCAGGCTGGAGGATGGTCGCGTCTGGAGGAGACACATAGACCAGCTTAGAAGGCGCCTCAGCACCCTTGCCAACAAGAATCCAGAGTCTCCAGTCGAAGGGGAACCGCCTCATCCGCCGCCCAGCCACATCGTACCCAGCAACCAGTCTGCACCAGCGGTCGTTCCGGTCAGCCCAAACTCGGACAACAGCGCCCAGAGAGTTGACCAGCCTGATCCAACCCACGAGAGCTCGACCCCAGTAACCAACCCGGTGGTTCCCGAGGATGCCCAGTCCAGAGAGAGTGTTGGCGACACTATGCCAGCTCGACCATCACAGACTGGTACCGAACAGACAGACAATGTTCCCGAGTTGCGCCGTTCCGGGCGCCAACACAAACCCCCCGTCTACCTCAAGGACTATGCATGTTCGCATCTGGGGGGAAGGGGTGTTATGTCCTGAGGACTCAAGGAGTTCTCACTCAGGTCCACTCTCTTTAAGTGGGCGTTATTCCCCCATTCCCATTGGTTGGCTCTCCCCAGCAGCCAGCTATAAAAGCAGGCTGCGGGGTCCAACCGGTTGCTGATTGCTGCGAGCCAGTTCCAGGCTTGGCAAGCACGGTCAGCCCTTTATTGTAAAATAAAGTATTGTTGCACTCATGCTCTGGTTCAGCCTCTCATTGCTCAAACAAAACACTGACAACAGCCAATAGAATACATGTTCTTTCACAGGAACAGGAAGCTCAAGGGCAAGGTCCAAGAGAAGGTATAAATAACTCTCATTCTCAACTCTATGGGGTCAGCTGCCCAGAACCACCCATGTGCTTCTGCTTCATCATTAAAACCATCTTTCCAATCAGCCTCCATGTCTCCAGTGTCTTTCTCCTGGCTTGGAACTGAACCAGATGGATATTTCTTCCAACAGTGGCAAAGGAATCCCTTTGTGAGTTCATGTTATGGCCAGTGGTGGGCTGAAAATCTTTTAACAACCGGCTCTCTGGCTGGGTAGGATGGGTCATGTGACCCGTCCAGCCCTGCCCTCCAGCCACTTGCCTCAAAGGAAGAGGTAGGATTCAACTGGTTGGGGCTAATCCCACCACTGACCCTGCCCCCCACCCATTTTTCAGCCTGGTTTTCAGCCTGGTTTGGGGCTGTTTTCAAGCCATTTTGGGGCCATTTTCAGGGTGTTTTGGGGGCCATTTTCTGATCTGTTTTCCAGGCCATTTTCATGCCAGTTTTCTTTAAAAAAGAAAACAGCCAAAATGGCCAAAAATGCCCCCCAAAACGGGCTGAAAAACGGGCAAGAGTAGGCAGTGAACTGCACCTATTCTTAACTACCGGTCCACCAGAACCAGTCTGAATCAGCAGCAGCCCTCCTCTGGTTATGCATTAAAAAAAAAAAACACTACTTCTGTTCTGTACTGAAGTGTATTCCTTTTGATCATCAACTTTTAATTGTGTGTGTTTTTTAAAAGAAAAATTCAAGGATAGGTACTAAATTGCCTGAAAACAAAAAGCAAAGAATGAAACAGTTAACAAGGGTCAAGTTATATGAAAAGTGCATAATATAACAGTGGCTCAGGTGGGCAGGTATTAGTAAATGAGTGCCTGCCATATGGAAGGAGTGATCCTTTTTCTACTGAGTATCAGTGAAAAGGTCAAGATGCAATGAAGCCCAGGCCCAATAGTCGATTCACACAGCCATGGGTTGCTTTAAAATGTTCAGCTTATCAACTATCAGCAGTTACATGATGCTATGCATAATTAGTTTAGCATCCTGGGGGTATCGATGACTTAGATTAATAGGATAAATCTTTTCTGCTTCTTTGTGCTTCAGGAGAAAGAGAGAGAGAAAGAGGGAGGGAGGAATAAGGAAACAAGCAAACCACAACCTATGGAGGTGATAAAACTTTTCTGGTCATAGAATCAGAAAGTTGAAAAAGAGCAAGAACAAAGAAGCAACCCAACCTCCCAACCCACAGTTCATAGAGTCTCCTTCAACTTGTGGTCTTCCAGAGAGCAATTAGGGACTACAGGAGCTGATGCTAAAATTTCAGGAGCGGGACATTGGATAAGGTTAGTTTAGGAAAAGGTTCATTGGCACAGCCAACTTAGAAATCCGCCTTTTGTCATTGCCTATCAGCCTAGGTTGCAATCTCCTGCTTCCCATTTACTTATTTATTTGGAAAATGCAGACAGCTGCTTATCTTATGCAATAACTGTGGGGGACAAATAGCAATAGTAATAGCACTTAGACTTATATGCTGCTTTACAGTGCTTTACAGCCCCCTCTAAGCAGTTTACAGAGTCAGCATATTGACCCCAACAATTTGGCTCATCATTTTACCACCTCGTAAAGATGGAAGTCAACCTTGAGCCTGGTGAGATTTGAACTTCCAAATTGCAGGCAGCTGGCAGGCAGCAGAAGTAGCTCATGTTACAAAATGTAACAATAAGAGCAATACAGTTAAAACCAGACATTATCATTACAAAATACCAAAGGCAAAACCCCAAACATCTCGTATCCTAAACTGCAGAGTCGCTTATTTTAGGCTCTGCTAACAACCTAGCCCTAATACCTGCAGGAAAAGATAAGTTTCTGTAGCTTTCTTTCACGCCAACAGGGTCAGCACTATCTGGATCTCCAAGGAGAAGCTGTCCACCATACAAGCTAGTGACCCAAGCAAAGCACTTCTAGATGCAATCATGGGAGACTCAATGTGGAGACATGAAGATGTTGCACTAGGCCAGGGGTGGGCAAACTACGGTCCGCAGGCCACATCCGGCCCGTTGGTCATTTTAATATGGCCCGCCTCTGAAAAAAAGAAATTCCCCTCTGAAAAAAAAATTGGGGCCGGCCAAAAGAGACCCCGCGCCGCGCGCCATAAAATCACACACACAACACGGAGCTGGGGAGCCGCTTCCCTGGTGGCAGGGCTGAGGTCGCCGCCCAGGGAATGCCCACTGCTTTTCCTCCACCCGGGCTCCACTCAGGTGTCCGGCTGGGGCTGTCAGGAGTTGCTACCGCGGGCGCAGCTCCGTGTGGCTCCAGTCCCGCGTTGCCTTGGGAAGGGAAAGGCAAAACCAGGAGCCGCTGAGCCTGAGCCTCCAGTGCCGCTGCTGCCGTTGCAAAGTGCCACCGCGCCTCTTCCTTTTTGCCTTTCCTTCCCGAGGCAACGCGGGACTGGAGCCGCACGGAGCTGTACCGGCGATAGCAACTCCTGACTCAGGGGGCCTCCGAGGAGAGGGGAAAGAGGAGAAGAAGGAGGGGAAAGGTGGGAGGGGCAATTCCCAAAAAATCTTGTGCTGACCTGGCCCATCTGTCAAATTTTAAAAGTCAATGTGGCCCCCGAGCCAAAAAGTTTGCCCACCCCTGCACTAGGCCTACTCTAGTTCATGTCCACCCTAGCCATGGACTCCTATATACCATCTTCCATTCAGGAATTCAAGTTGGTGCACGTAGCTCTGTTTCCCCTCATTTTATTTTTGTTTACCTTAGCAGCAACTCTGTGAAATGCGTTGGTTTGAGTGACTGGCCCAAAGTAATCTTGGGGACCTTCTGCAGCTGAGCATGGATTTGCATTTGGATGCTGTCTCTTCTAATTCAATGACTTCACTACACCACACTGTCCCTAAGCTTGAGAGAAAGGAACAAAGCCATCCAGGAGCTTCCCTAGCTGGGGATAGACTTGGCACTGGGCTTCCTCATGTCTTGAGCAATCCTTTAATTACTCGTAATTAAAGTGGTGAATAAGTTAGGAATTAAGATGGTGGATGAAAACTGGGAAGCATTTGATTCTAGTCCACCTTCATTCATAGAACTCATTTGTTGACTCTGTGCCAATTGGTTGACTCTCGGTCCAATTTTGTAGAGATAAAATGAAGGGAGAGCAAAAAGGTACAGATTAACAGAGTTGGAAGGGAGCTTGAAGGTCATCTAGTCCAACCCCCTGCCCAAGCAGGAGACCCTACACCATTTCTGACAGATGGCAGTCCAGTCTCTTCTTGAAAGTTTCCAGTGATGAAGTTCTGAAGGCAAGCCGGAAGGGTGTAAAGCCAGCAAACAATAAAGCAACACATATATTAGAACTGAATCTTAGGGATGCAACTGCTAGGTTCAAAATACAAGGAAACCATTCATCTCAGTAGTTAGCCTGACCTAACTTCCCACAACATCATAAAAAATTATGACCGGAGAAAGGCGATTTCCATCTTGAAAATAATCCGTATGTATTGCATTCTCTCTAAACCCCCTGAAATGCATTCATTGCCTTTGGTATACCTGAAAGAGCAAAACTTCATTAAGATTATCTATATGCAATGGGCTATACGATCGATGGTAATTAACAACCATGACTGGGGGAAAAAAAGAGAGGAATTAAGAAACCTTAAAATGTAAGAACGAGAGAGGACTTCTCCGATTATAGGATTTTCTTCTGCACACAATTCCCAACAGACGTCTTTCTGACCTCATTCTGACCTCTTTGAATGATAGAACACCAGGGATGTTAGCCTGGCATATTAGAAAATGTACATTTGGATGACTTGAAGAGTTCAAATAAATTCAAATGGCAAGGTGTCAGGAAAGTTGAAATAGTCTATTACTGAAAAAATAATTCAATAATGGTCCACAACTGCTAAGTTGTATGCAAGACCTTTTGCAACAAGTGAGCTTTTCTACAATAACATGGTGCCCATTAATATATACATATACATACACATGCACACACACACACACACACACACACACACACACACACACACATATACCCGCCTGGATGAACACAAAAATGCAATCAAAAAGCTGGAACACACTTCCTCACTAGTCCAACACATGGAAGCCACAGATCATAGCATCAACTTCAATGGCACCAAAATCCTAGCCACTATAGAAAACCCCAGCCACAGAATCATCAGAGAAGCCATAGAGATTGAAAAAAGATCAGAAAGCATGAATAGAAGAGATGATTCCACCAGACTGTCAATCATTTGGAAGCCTGCACTCACAAACAAAAAAATCTCCACACCACAAGCCAGGCAAACACCTGGGCACAGACAGATCCCTCCTGATACCTTCAGCTCAAACACACCCCAACCAGGCACCCAGATGAAACCTAACTTCCTAACTAATGATAGCCGTCCATTTACCCAGAGCCAAGCTACACTAGAGGTCTCCAATAAAGTAACACAATGTTGCCAGCCAATCAAGATACATAGAGAGCCAAAAAACAGACAGAAGATATTAGAAACACTAATCAAGCAGAACACAGCAAACTCCAAGTCCAATAAACACAGACCAAGACTCCCAACCAATCAGGGTGAAGAAAAAACCATTCTGGCACAGCAATAGGCTGCCCCAAATTTAAATCTGAAACCACTATAAAAGCCTGACTCACAGATGAACACTATACAGAAGCCTGATGATGGCAGATGAGACTCTGCCGAAACGTTGCTACAACTTTAAAAGCATAACTATAATGACGTGGGAAAATACCCGAACAAAGCTGAATACCATACATGTAAGTACCTGCGAAAACGTAAGGAAAATATATATATTGAACTAACACATTGAATATTCATGCATAGGTACTGTGATACCTTAGTTCAGGTAGTTGTGTAACAACTTATTTAACTGCTTGAATATCCTCATTCACAACTTTCATACAGACACAGATTTGGGATGACAAGTGATTGTTTAGGTACAGACAGCAACTTACTGTCAGAAGATATGACAAAAACACCTGAATCTCATAACACACGGACAGACTCAACCATGTTTTCAATTCATGTCTTAGATCCCAAAATGCGAGGAATTTGCTGGAAGCTTGGCATTCAGAGAAATGAGCCATTCATAAATACATAGAGATAAACCACATTGACACAATGCTTAACAGAGAAAAGCCAGCCACATTCAGTTAAGAAGGAATTTGCACTAGACAGTCAGGCAGAAAACAATACCCTAATCAAGGAGGAAACCACATCCCCATTAACACTGGCAGGGCAAGCTTGGAGCTGTGTGACACAGTACTGCGCTGGTTTAGCTCCTTTCTTCAAGGCGGATCTAATCAGTGTTAATATGGAATGAGAGATCCAGTTCATAGCCACTCACTTTGGTGTTCTGCAGGGCTGGGTACTCTCTCTGTCTCCTTTTAACATCTACATGAAGTCACTGGATGAGATTATCCAATACCACACAAAGGGATATCATCAGTATGTTGATGATATTTTTATATCCAGTGGTGGCATGTCACCGGTTCGGCCCACTTTGGCTGAACTGGTAGTAAAAAAGATGATCAGCTGAGAGGAGGGGGAAAAGCCTCCAATCAACTGAGAGGAGAAAGAAGACAAAAGCACAAGTTCAGCCCTCCCACCAGCCCCTGTGCTTTTCTCTTCTTTATCCTCTCAACGGATTGGCGCTGCAGGCCTCAGCTGGCGTGGGGAAAGCTGTGTGCGCGATCACCAAATCAGTAATGGAACAGGAAGGATCCCACGGCTGTTTATATCTCCAGCCAGAGTTACATAAGTGTTGCTGTTGTTGCCTTCTTGCGGTGTCTGGAAGCTGTGGGGACCTGGGTGGAGTACCACAGTCTTCAACTGAACCCTGGTAAGACTGAATGTCTTTGGGTACACAATACAATATGCAAATCCCTTTCACACACACACACACACACACACACACACACAAACACACACACTTTGATAACATTTATTTTTATTCTTCATTGTATGCTTTGCAAACCACTTCGAGATGCTTTTCTATAGAAAGTGTACCATTCCATTAAACAATAACAATCAAAATCTTACCATCCTAAATGGAATATAGTTACCAAATCTAATCAGCCTATCTATAGCTTAAACTTGGGTGACCTGGGAAAGCCAGAATATTAAAAAGCAATGAAGTAAAATCTCAAATAGTCAATGAAATAAAGATAGCAAGCAACGAAGCAAACGAATAGGGAGTTCTTCCTGCCGCTAACCAAGTTGTCCACTCCATTCTGAATCAACCGAAGTTCCCAACATTAGGTTGCCAACATATGTCAAAATGTTTACAGCATGATTGTTATTGTGAGACAACCCAGGAGCAAAACACAGGACACAGAGGCCTTGTCTTTTGACAGTGGTTTATATTCAAGACTGCTATATACATACATGAACCTGTTAGGCAAATACCAGGCAATCAATCAATCTTCAACTATATATGGAGAACTACAATGGAGACAGAACACGAGGAGAGAGAGAGGCCCTCACATGGCCTCCCTTATATAGAGAGCTTCTTAAAGCAGCAATACTTCACTCAGCAGGTTCTGACCAGCTCTGGAGAAATGGTAGCAGAAATTTTGAGTAGTTCGGAGAACCAGCAAATACCACCTCTGACTGGCCCCACCCCCACCTATTCTCTGCCTCCCGAGTCCCAGCTGATTGGCTGGGTCTTCTTTTGTTGCTCTGCACAGGAGAACGGAGCTGGAAAGCAGATTAGTGGGATGGGGAGGGAATGGAGATTTTACAGTATCCTTCCCCTGTCATGCCCACCAAGCTACTCCCACCAAGCCATACCACACCCACCAAGCCACGTCCACAGAACTGGTAGTAAAAAAATTTTTTGAATCCCATAACTGCCGCTGACTTATTCCCAATTCATCATCTTGGCTTACAGCCTCACAGCAGCTGGTCAGCTATTAAATCTTCATTACCTTAACAACATATGAACAGTAATCTGAGAAGAGACCAGTTGCACCTCAATCCACTGTGGCCCTAACCAACTGCATACTTATTCCAACAGGAGAGAATATTAGTAAGTCAGGGTTGAACCGAGGAGGTCTCTGTGTTTGGTTGTTTGCCTGCAAATCTTTCATTATGCAACCTCATCACACTGATGATGCTGCTTAGTTGGGTAATGAACATCTGCAAACAAACAACAGAACTCAGAGAGCACAGAAGACTCCACGCATCCTTATTTCTCAAAGATTCAGCCCAAATCACAGCTGTAATAAACCAACGGTGGTCTGTACAGCAGGGCATGAATTGTGGCGTCTGACTGTTCTGCATGCCGCTTTTGTAATTTCCTTGTGATTTATTGGGAAGACAAGGAACCTAAAAGTTGCTTCATTCTGCCACAGTACTTTTCATTTTGAAAAGGCCTGTCAGTCAACGTTCCTATTTATGATTCGATCCACCAGACGTTTTACCTGTATTGTCAGACGTCCATTGAAAATCACTCTCTTGTTGAGTATAGATTCTTATTAATAAATACAGTTGCCTTGAAAGTGAAGGGTTGTTTCAAAATAAACCTTGACTCTAGCATGGAAGAGTCTTTTTATGAAATGAAGAGAGGCACTGCTTACAAGCAGGAAGCCATTTACTCAACTGTTCTGGCAGAGAAGTCTGCCAGTTCTCTTGAATAAACCTGGGATGGACTAAAATCCATTTTAATAGAAGGCAAGATCTTGTTAACTTTTATCCATATTTCAGAGATTATTTAAAAAAAGAAAGAAAGAAAATAAGCATATGGACAGGGGAGGGAAAGAGCAAAATTGAAGGAACAGCCCTAGATTTCTGTTCAGCATCAACATGTCAGGAAAAACAACAACAAAACACCAGCACATTAATAAACTAAATATTACCACCCACTGATCTTTGGCTACTAGGCAGACACATTGCTTTCTTGATAGTCTCCTAAGAGGGTCTTCAATAAACTAAAACTCTGACTTTGACGTGTTTCTCTTACTAGCTGCCAGGAAAACCTAAATTGAGTCCCTGGTTGTTTTTCAGATTAATTCATTGGAGAGCCCAGAATCTGGCAAGAGTATTTCAGAAGTTTGAAAATTCATTTAAGCTTCTCTCTGAATGTTTGTGTTCATGCTGGAAAGGGAGAGAGGAAGAAAAGGAAGGAAGGAAGGAAGGGAGGAAGGAAGGAAGGAAGGAAGGAAGGAAGGAAGGAAGGAAAGAGAAAGGGAGGCAGGCGGGGAGGGAGAGAGGGTGGAAGGAAGGGAGGGAGGGAGGGGGAAAGAAAGGAAATAAGGGAGGGAGAATGGAAGGAATGGAGGGAGGGAGAGAAGAAGGAAGGAAGGAAGGAAGGAAGGAAGGAAGGAAGGAAGGAAGGAAGGAAGGAAGGAAGGAAGGAAGGAGCATCTGCCAACAGGTAATAAAATTCAAGAGGGAAGTCACAATAGTATGATGTAAACTCCACCCCCATATATATGTGTGAAGTTCAGAGGTGCTTTTCAAGCAGGTTCTGACCAGTTCTAGAAAACTGATAGTGGAAATTTTGAATAGTTCAGAATCCCACCTCTGACTGGCCCTGCCCCCATCTATTCTCTGCCTCCTGAGTCCCAGCTGATCAGCTGAGTCTTCTTTTGTTGCCCTGCCCAGGAGAACAGAGCTGGAAAGCAGGTTAATGGGGTGGGGAGGGAATGGGATTTTGCAGTAACCTTCCCCTGCCATGCCCACCAAGCCATGCCCACAGAACCGGTACTAAATTTTTTTGAATCCCACCACTGGTGAGGTTGATGCAGGCGGACCTTCAATCCCATGTTCCCAGTCACCATCTTGATTTTTGACCCTCCCTGCAACTTGATTGCCATATTATATAAAGCAACAGACCCATTTTTTCTTTTTTGCTTTTTTTGAAAATTGCAATAGCTGGATCCGTACAGCGCAATACACTCATACCAACCACATCAACTTTTGCTGTTGTGACATGTGAATTTGGCCACAGAGTCACTGATGCCTCTGTTTCTGTTTTGAGACCTAAACGCTCTATCACTTGCATCTGGAAAAGCATCAAACTAGACATCAGATTAAAGCTGTTTGGCTGCCATAGCAGGGTCATTTTATTTTATCTTATTTGAACAATTCATCTTCCATTTAATGGTGTGTCATTTGGGTTCAAATATCTTGTGCAATAACAATTAAAATTTACATCCATGTTCATTACTTTGGTATTAATTCTCTATTCTTATCTTATTAATATACATGATATTTCTATTATTATAACGTTCCTCTTCTTAACACCTTTAATTCTATAAACTCATTATCTATAGTTTACTAATCTATTAGCTATTTCTAGCTTCCATCTTTTTTCTCTAGCCACCGATAAAATAGTTCCCATATCTTACAATATTCAGTTTGCTCCTTCTCTTTCATGCCAGTGTTAATCTATTCATTTCTGCACATTCTAATATTTTTCTAATCACATTTTCATCAATCTCTTCACTTTTCCAATTTTGATACAATTCTAGCTGCAGTTAATATATGAATAATCAAACATACTTTCTCTTTACTGGCTTCTGACAAGCGTTGTCAATAGGGGAAGCTGGATTTGCTTAATGACTGCTTGATTCACTTAACAACTACAGTTATTCATTTAACAACCATGGCAAAAAACAATCATAACATTGGGTAGGACACACATAACAATTGTCTTACTTAACAACAGAAATTCTGGTCTCAATTTGTGGTCGTAAGGTAAAAACTACCTGTATCTAACAGACATGAGCGATAATAGAGATATGTATTCATGTATTCATAACTATGTTTTTACTTATACCTATTATCTTGTAAGCAATTGACCAAATTAAATAAATAAAATAAAATAAAATAAATAATAGCCATGGCAATAAGCATCTCCATCAGAACATGATTACACCAGCGATCATGGCCATCAACCATGGCTCTCATTTTCAGAAGCAATCATGAATCTTGATATTTAACATTATGACAATTTCTTGTTCTCTAGCTTTGAAGCAAATGCATGGAAATGATTTAACTTTTCATTGTTGTTGTTGTTGTTGTTGTTGTTGTTGTTGTTATTAGTTGTGAAGTCATGTCCAACCCCTCGCAACCCCATGGGCAACGTTCCTCCAGGCCTTTCTGTCCTCTACAATCTTCCAGAGTCCATTTAAGCTCACGCTTACTGCTTCAGTGACTCCATCCAGCCACCTCATTCTCTGTCGTCCCCTTCTTCTATTGCCCTCAATCGTTCCCAGCATTAGGCTCTTCGTTTCAGCAATTCCATTTGGGTCTTAAGAATGTTCTCATTAAAAGGCAAACCAATCCACCCACCCAGGATGGTCAAAGAAGCAGGGTGCGTGTGAATTGAAAATCCATACTTGAACAATGTCTCCATTGCTATCAAATATGCCAGGCAATGTCATAAAAGAAAGTGCCAGTTTTGGACCAGTTTTTGGACAGAATTGTTCGCCAAGCTATAGTAAGAGAGCCAGTTTGGTACAGCGGTTGAGGCATCAGGTTAGAAACCAGGAAAATGTGAGTTCTAGTCCCACTTTAGGCACAAATTTAGCTGGGTGACCTTGTGCCAGTCACTCTCTCTCAGCCCTAGAAGGGAGGAAATGGCAAACCACTTCTGATATCTTGCAAAGAAAACTGTAGGGACTTAACCAGGCATTTGCCAACAATCAAGACTGATCCAAAGGCATAGACACACAACAAGAGGTTAAAACAAAAGTGATATTAGTAATAGAAGAAGTAAAAAACATTAAGACTTGGGCCAGGTGTTTTGGCCATGAAGCCAGAAGCTTAAAATTAGTTGTAAAATAAGAGCAAGATGCAGTCATCTTCGAAAACTGCATCCAGATTTAGTCATCGTATTATAAAAAAGATTTTGAGACTCTGGACAGAGTGCAGAAAAGAGCAACAAAGATGATTACGTGACTGGAGGCTACAACATAGGAAGAACAGTTGCAGGAATTGGGTTTGTCTAGTCTAGAGAAAAGAAGGATTGGGGTGACATGACAACAGTGTTCCAATATTTGAGGGGCTGCCATAAAGAAGAGGGGGGTCAACTTATTTCCCAAAGAACCAGAAGGCAAGACAACAAACAATGGATGGAAACTAACCAAGGAGAGAAGCAACCTAGAATTAAGGAGAAACTTCCTAACAGTGAGACCAATTATCCAGTGGAACAACTTATCTTCAGAAGTTTTGGATGCTCCACTACTAGATGCTTTCAAGAAGAGACTGGACAGCCACTTGTCTGTATAGGGTCTCCTGCTTGAGCGGGGAGCTGGATCACAAGACCTCCAGGATCCCTTCCAACTCTGTTCTTCTATTATTCTAATAGGCCAGCCCATCTCACAGGTTGGTTGTGAGGGGGAACATAGGAGGCAGGAACATTATGCAGACTGCCTTGCATTGTGCAAAATAAAAGTGGATTATAAATGCAACAACAATGATGCTGGAATCATATAATTGGGTATGTCTAGTTTAATGAAAAGAAGGACTAGGGGTGACATGATAGCAGTATTCCAGTCTCTCAGGGGCTGCCACAAAGAAGAGGGAGTCAAGCACGTGAAGGCAGGACAAGAAGCAATGGATGGAAACTAATCAAGGTGAGAACCAGCCTAGAACTAAGGAGAAATTTCCTGATAGTTAGAACAATTAATCAGTGGAACAACTTGCCTCCAGAAGTTGTGAATGCTCCAAAGTTACAAGTTTTTAAGAAGAGATTGGATAACCGTTTGTCTGAAATGGTGTAGGGTTTCCTGCTTAAGCAGGGGATTGGACTAGAAGACCTCCAAGGTCCCTTCCAACTCTGTTATTCTATTCTATATTATTATTTTCTGCCTTGGATAAAATGTATAGATTTCTGGTGACCTACATTTTGAAGAGTTTTCAAATCTGAGACATTAATGCCTTCAGATAAGTTTGCGCCATCGCTTTTTTTTTTTTAATGCGGTGGTGAATACACTTCTGGAATATGCAACAACCTTTTGATGTTCAGTCCCCATGGAGGAGAAAGTTTACTTTGTTGGAATGAGATCCTGGCAAAAGAAAGAGAACTATTAATAAATGAAACCTTGTGCGTGGCAAAGTATTTTGTATATGCGCAGCATGGGGAATTCTTCAAATAGCTTTCTTTTTATGAATAATTGTAAATTTAATGTTGGCATCAATAACTCCTTAAAACAGCTTCTCCTATTTTGGAGTTACACACTTCTGAGCATCACATCATAACTTGGATGAAACCGAGGGCATAATTTTTATTTTCTGCTGGAGGGATACGATAGGAAAGAAGAACTCCAATTCTAAAGTATGGATCCAAGCTTCTCTTCTCTTCTCTTCTCTTCTCTTCTCTTCTCTTCTCTTCTCTTCTCTTCTCTTCTCTTCTCTTCTCTTCTCTTCCCTTCCCTTCCCTTCCCTTCCCTTCCCTTCCCATCCTTTCTCCCTTCTCCTTCCTCCCTTCCTTCCTCCCTCCCTCCCTCCCTCCCTCCCTCCCTCCCTTCCTTCCTTCCTTCCTTCCTTCCTTCCTTCCTTCCTTCCTTCCTTCCTTCCTTCCTTCCTTCCTTCCTTCCTTCCCCTCTCCCTTCCTTTCCACTGGCCAAATAAGGCTATACATCACAATTTGGACAATGACACTGTAAAGATGAAGGGAATGGTATTTTCACTATACTAGTCGATTATCAAGCTTCCTCCATAAAAACTGCTGGCACAGAAAGAAATGGATGTTTTCTGCACTAACGCAGAACACTGAGCAAAAGGAGTTAACACTCAACTTATGAGTGTTTTGACTTTGGCTGCTGTATCCAGAATATTAAGTCAAAATATTGGCCTATGTCACTCAGTACATGCTACTCTGATAGAGAGGGTCTCTGTGGTTTTAGGTAAATATTTCCAGGGATTTTAGCAGAAGGACAAAAGAATCAAGGCTTGGTTCTTTTTGGTTCAACTGAGATTAGTAATGTGCAATTAACATCAAGTGTAGAGCAATAAACAAGATACATTCTCACTGTATCTGACTTCCTGCAATCTGTAGTTTTTTTGCACCAACCTATCTGTAGCCATGCAATACCCCAACTCTTAATTTGCAGCAATGCTTTGTTAGTTTAAAAAATGCAGAGATAGGTATTAAATAGCAAAACAGCAATAACAGATAACCTGCTTCAAGGGTCAATAGCAAATTTAGGTGATAACTAGAAAACCTATGCCCCATTGGACCATCATTTCAGAAATATTTCGCTACTTAAACGAAGGAACAGAATGACCAAGGGTGAGCAAAAAAGCTGTGGGAACAGGAGCAACATCTGACTTCCTATCAGATTTCCTATTAAGTTTCCTTTTGAGAATTAGGTAAAGAGCATTGGAAATCTCCCCTTCCTTTCCCTTTCTAGCAGATAAGTGGCTATTGCTGGGTCAAAGAGGGAGCAAGGGATTGAAAGACTGGCTGGGAAACTGTCACAAAACATTGTGACCACAGCAGCAACTAGTAGCACTGACGTATCCACAACTTCCTGAAATTTCATCCCCTTAAATTTGAGTGATTCTTCGCCAAACTGCAAAAGGCTGAAGCACTTGGAGGTTTATCAGTGTCCACCTGAGTGGTGCTCCTGATTTCTGTAGTTTGCAATTTTTCCTCTGGACTACAGGAGTAAGACTAAGGCTCCACACTTATTTGCACTACTCAGGTGACCCTGAGGACACAGATAAACCTCCAATGACACACTAAAAGGATGCAAATGACCAGCTGTTTTCAAGGAATATAAATCCTTCCATTCCTCACCATCCTGTCAGAGCTGAAGAAGCTTCTTGGATGAGAAATGAAACGTCTTCAAAAGGAAAAAAAAAAAAACCCAGAAAGTCCAGTTGCCTCCTGAAAAAGTACCTTTGGGACCATGGACAACTGAGAATGTCTACAGACTTTAAAAAAAGAGCTTAGGAGTGCATGAAAATAGAAATGTGTCTCCTATCTGCAACTCTTTAAAGCAGCTGCTTCTTTTCCTGCTTTTGCACAGCAGCTGCAGTCGTAACAAGCTAATTCAATTTATACAATGCATCACTGTTAATTTCAGTTACTTTGGGGTTTTCAAGAGATAAAAGAGACCCAATGTATTAGTGCAACAGTCCTGTGTATAAACTTTTTTTTTATCAGCCCCTTAAGCATGGAGTAACAAAAAAGCACATTGTATATAATGAAGGAGCCTGAATTGTTTACAGAATCCTGCCTTCTGGAATATATTTGCTTTTTTCTCTCCCTCCCATTATGCATCCCTTTAGTATATAACCAGATAATTGAAGTTTCAGGACTCCAGGGAAGAATGTAATGAATTAGTGTTCTCTGCCTCCTTAATATAAATCTTGATATACGTGTAATGGTTTTAAAACTTTTTTTAAGAGGATGACGAGCTGCAATATATGAGTCTTATTTCTTCTGTTTGTCTTGAAAATAAATCTGTACATAGAAATAACCTTGAGTTGTGAATCTAACATCTAATTTTCTTCTCTTTTTTTTCCTTTTTAATAAAGGTTAAGTAGTTTTGCTGATGGAAACATAATGTTAGACTTCAAAACAACACAAGGCAATTCATTAGGGGGAGAACAGGATTATTCCACCCTGGTGTCAACTCTTTCCCTTCCCTACTGATAACTGATTGTGTATTCTAATATTATTTTATTGCATATTGAGCATAGGTGACAAGTGTCTTAGTGATCCAAAATTGGCTTAATTCTATTCCATTCAATAGTAGTAATAATAATTCCGGGAGACAGCGGAATAGAAAACAAAGAACTAGAAAACATCACAAAATACAAAGACTTCCAAACAGAAGCAGAATCACCATGGCAAAAGAAAGCAAAGATACTAGCAATAGGAACCGTGGGCACAATCCCCCAAAATTAAAGCACCTCTTGAATATCATCTGCATTAACAAAATCACCATCAGTCAATTGCAAGAGGTACATTTACTTGGAACAGTTTAATTTGATGATATATTTAACACCATCAAACAACCACTTCTACCTATCCCAGGTCCTTGGGAAGGACTCAATAGTAGGTGGATAAAAAATGCCAAATCCAATCTAAACATCTGGCTGACTGTATGATGAATTACAATAATAATACCTGGAGGCAGTATAATAAAAGAAAAGAACTGGAGAAAAATCACATAATACAAAGAATTGCAAATAGAAATAGAACAACCATGATAAAGGAAAGCAAAAATAATACCAATGGGTAATAGGTGCTTTGGGTGCAATTCCAACATATCCGGAGCACCTCTTGAATACCATTGGAATTGACAAAATCACCATCAGTCAATTGCAAAAGGTAGCTTTTCTCGGATCAGCTTACATTCTGTTAACATCATCAAACAAGAACTTGTTAGATGGATCAAAATGCCAAGTCCAGTCTAAACATCCAGCTGAATAGTCTCTCTGAGTGTCACATAATATAGTATAGCACCTGCAAGTGAGGGGAACAGCAAAAGCAAAATCTCCAGCAAGAATAGGTGTACAGACTCCCATCTCTGTACACCATATGTCATGTAGGTTACATGCTGATAAAAAGGGATGGAGCTTTGATTGCCCCAAATGTTGAAAGCCTGTACTCTCTTTCCCTCCGGTCTAGGTAAAGGTAAGGTAAAGGTTCCCCTGCACATACGTGCTAGTCGTTCCCGACTCTAGGGGGCGGTGCTCATCTCCATTTCAAAGTCAAAGAGCTAGCGCTGTCCAAAGATGTCTCCATGGTCATGTGGCTGGCATGACTAAACACCAAAGGTGCAAGGAATGCTGTTATCTTCCAATTAAAGGTGGTCCCTATTTTTCTACTTGCACTTTTACATGTTTTCAAAATGCTAGGTTGGCAGAAGCTGGGGCAAGTAATGGGAGCTCACTCCGTTACGCGGCACTACGGATTTGAACCACCAAACTGCTGACTTTTCTGATCGGCAAGCTCAGTATCTTAACCACTGAGCCACCACGTCCCCTTCTGTCTATATCCCAATAGACAGTGTGAGAAAGAAGCTTCTTTCTCAGACTTTCTCTATTAAGGAATGTTTTTGTTTTTGGAGCTGTTTCTGCATAGCTTCTCCAAAATCAACTCCATGGCTTTCTATATCGGAAAACAGAGTTAATAAAGGGTATTGGAGGTCTTCTAGTCCAACCCCCTGCTCAAGCAGGAGACCATTTCAGAGTTTACATTTAAGAATGCAGTCTCCTGCACTGAAGGTGAGAAAGCCCATCAACCTTCCAACTATATCTTCAAACAGGATGTGAAGGACTTCAAGATTGATTTTAGAATTTGCATTTAAGAATGCAAACAAAGGAGTTCAAAATTCATTTCAGAATTTGCATCTAAGAATTCAACCTCCTGAAGATGAGAAAGCCCATCAATTTCCCAACTATATCTTCAACCAAGATATGAAGGAGTTCAAGGTGAGTACTAACCAAGGTGCAACTCAAGGATTGTCTTGAACTCTCACTTGCAGAATTCCAATCGTAGAGTAGAGTAGAGTAGAGTAGAGTAGAGTAGAATAGAATAGAATAGAATAGAATAGAATAGAATAGAATAGAATAGAATAGGATAACAGAGTTGGAAGAGACCTTGTGGGGAATCTTCTAATCCAACCAACACCCTTGCTTAGATAGGAAACCCTATACATTTTAGACAAATGGTTGTCCAATATTTTCTTAAAAACTTTCACTGTTGGAGCATTCACAACTTTTGAAAGCAAGTTGTTCCACTGATTAATTGGAACATTCCAACCAGAAGTAAGTATTGGAGGGCAGATTTTTTTAAAAGATCAAGATGGCAGGTGTGATTCTGTGAAGACCTTTTCTGATGATGTGCTCTCAAATAGTTTTCAGCTCCTAGAATCACACTGATGAACTCCCTTTTTCACATGCATGCAAGGCTTGCAACACACATTAAAAAGGAACAGGGTTTGCACACACCATCCTAACTTTTTTGATTTTCCCTTCCATGGATAGCCTGACTCCTACTTGTATTGTACTTTACAATGCAGCCTCATTACTACCTTTTAAGCAATGATTTTCTCAGTAGGGTGAACTCTAGAGCTGATCTGATGTTCAATGCACTTGAGTAGACTGTTTAGTTCTCCCATCCTATTCCTCATTGGGTCACCCTTTTGTGTTCTATCATACAGAGGTACTTTAAGCCTCTGAAAGGGGCTTAAACATCGAAAATCAGTGTGAAAATGGCAAGGCAAATTCAAAAATGATTTTTCTTCTCCAACTTTAGAGATCTCTGTTTGACGAACCCATCATGGACTTGAGTCTTCATCCCAAATGCAAGAGAACTGCATTGTGCAGATTGCAAAGAACTGATATAATATGCAGAAACTATGCATTACTGAAAAGATTTATGCATCTGAAAGTCCTACCAGCCTGTGGTTTCACTTGAATCAAAAATAAGCAGCTTTATGTAAAGCTGAGAAATGCTGCCCGCTGAAAGGGACTAGAAAGGATTTAAGTTTTGAGAGAAATGCTGCCCAGCCAAATTCCCAGAAAAGCAACACACTACTTTCAGGCAAGCTTTTAATTTACTGTTCACTAAATACTATTTCTAGATTCTGGAGTCTGCATTAAAAATCCCCCATGGAATACCCTTGTTCATTTTTAATTACTTATGTGGAATTTAAATTAACACACAAGAGCATTTTTTTTTAATTTAAGAAGAAAACATATTACTTCTGAATTAAATTTTACACACACACACACACACACACACACACACACACACACACACACTTATCAGTAGCTGAACTAGATATTTTCAAGAGGTTGAGGAGACCTGAACTCATTGGTAGCCTCACATTGCAATGAACAAGAACCTGCATTCAATTTCACAGCTACTAAGATTGTTGGCCAAGTAGGTACAAAGATAGCCAGGGAAAAGTTTGAAGCCTGGGAAATGGGCTCCTTGTCAGTCAACAGGAATGCTGATTTACTATCAGCTTATCAGATATTTAGGAGCTGAGGACTTGGCTGCATAAGGAAACAACAGCCAATAGCCCGCCATCAACACACCAATCAATAGGAAGGCACCACATAAATACAACACATGGAATAGCCCAGAACATGCATTCTAGTAGAGATAAGTTCCTTGAGGATGGGCTCCAGCATGTGTCTCAAAGTGACTGTTCTGATCAAGGCTTCCTGAGACCGTAATTAAGCACAAAGTTAAAATAACTCTTATTTTATTTCAGTACTGGGAATTATGTTCATTCCCAGCCTGTAATGAGTCCCTTGAGATAAGCACCCACCTTTCTTTCCTTTGAATTGCTGCCAACAACTAGAGTGCCAAATGAACTATAAAAAACCAACTGAAGTACAAAGTCCACACAGAGCTTCAAGGATTAATCCGAACAGAGTGAACAACTGTGCTTCCTTCAAAGGTTTATCTTTGCATGTCCTTTATGCCTTATGGGAGGGGCAATCACCTCCCAGCCTTACTCCTGAGTCGCCCCTTTTGTCTCAGCTGCTCTTGTCTTCTAGCAGCTCTGTGCATACGTGCACTGGGAACAGGCTCTCCTTGTTCCTCTGCCTTGCTGGTGCCAGACTCCCGAGGCTCCAGAGGCAGCACCCCACTCCCGGTCCTGGCCCCATCTCTGCATTGGATGCAGGACACTTGTCCGAGTCCTCTCCAGACTCCTGGACTGGTCCCCATTCTTCCCACTGTCTGATTCTGCTGCCGTTTGCATAGGTTGCTGGCGAACCACAATCACAACAGACCCAGATTTAATTCTGAAACGTTATCCTGGCACACTTATATTTGCTTTCATTCGTGTTTTTCAAGTAAGTCCAAACTTTTCTTTATGTTGCTTGGCTATGGCAAAGAACATAGCCATTGCTTCTTGATGTTAACTCTGGGAAATGCAGAATCCACAAACCAAAGCATTCAAAACGACAGTTTTTTTATTAAAAGGTTTCACCTTTAAATTGAACTGTCGTGTGTTGGTGGGACACTTAAGAAACAACAACCCTACCATTTATTTTAACTTCGTGTACATTAAAGGGGGCTAGGCATACTCCCAACAATATGAAAGAAAATATATTTATCTCGCTGTTCAAAGAGCTGGCTCCGCCTGTCTCTTGCTTGGTCAGCAATTTAGAGAGCATTTAATCACACTGGTTGGGGAAAAAAAAATTATGCCATCTGTGGCTTGCCTCTCCCTGTTTCTCTGTCATGGCCCCACTTTTCTGCCCAAATCTCAGATGTGACCCCAACCTTTGTTAATGTTCAGGTGTGTTCTTGTGGCTCTCCCCATCAAACTGAAAACTCCAGTCATAAGATTAAAAGATATCCTCCAAATGAGAAGGACATTTGGTAATTTATAAATCATTTATTGGTGACATTGCTTTCTGCAGCTTTTCAAGGAATTGGATTAACTGCTTCTACGGCTCCCTCAAATGTTGCTTTTCTAGAGACAGTGTCATAGGTCATTACCAGCTTTTCCCTTACGTAAGCAATTCCAACTTTCTATTAAAAATACTAATTTCCACCTCACTAGAGTAGATTTTTGAAGAAGGAAGTATATTAAAAGAAGAAAAAAAAGGCCGACAACTCGCTTAGAAATATTAAAGGAATACATTTAAGTGAAGGCCTTTCGGGTGGAACTCTTCCACCCCAGATTCCTGATGACAGGAAGATTTTAGTCTACAAAGTCAATAGTAAGTTTTATTAAAGTCATTCTTTTTCCTGTTCCAGACCTTGCACGTTAAATAAACTATAGA
The DNA here is from genome assembly GCF_049901715.1 of Pseudonaja textilis. NCBI lineage: Eukaryota > Metazoa > Chordata > Lepidosauria > Squamata > Elapidae > Pseudonaja > Pseudonaja textilis. The sequence goes on from NC_141994.1 coordinate 63,702,409, forward strand.
TGACAATGCTGTCGTACATGCCAGTGTGCTATAAACCAGTCTCTGTTTCTTATCATAGGTGCACTTTGCTGGGTATGTCTCAGAGGTGGGTATTCAGCAGGTTCTGATCAGTTCTAGAGAACCGATAGTGGAAATTTTGAGTATTTCAGAGAACCGGCAAATCTCACCTCTGACTGGCCCTGCCCCCATCTATTCTCTGCCTCCCGAGTCCCAGCAGATCAGCTGGGTCCTTCTTTGCTGCCCTGCATAGAAGAACGGAGCTGGAAAGCAGGTTAGTGGGGTGGGGAGGGATTGGGGATTTTGCAGTATCCTTCCCCTGCCACGCCCACCAAGCTACACCACACCCACCAAGTCAGAACCGGTAGTAAAAAAAATTTGAATCCCACCACTGTGTTGGGACCGCACACTGTGAATGTGGAGAAAAGAACAGAGGTCCTCAGCAGGTTTTAGATGAACTTTTATATCTAAAACTTTTAGAAACTGTTATGTGTAGAGGCAATAAACCTATACGTTCTTATCTACTTTCAATTTTTTTCCCCATTTGATATCCTGGTTTATTCAATTCCCAGAATCCTCCCCCTATAATTGCCCCACCGTCTCCTAAGCATTGACTCCCAAAGTCAATGACTTAATACCTTCTTTAGATCCCATGGGTGCCCTTTCCAGGGATCTCTGCAAGCCAAGATGGCAAAGCACTGTTTTTAAAATATTTATTATTTTTATAATAAATACTTTAACTCACAGTGGCAAACATACCTAGTAATCCCTTTTCACCACCTGTGTTCCTCACAACAACCCTGTGAGGTGAATAGACTGAGAGAGAAAGAGTGACTGGCTCAAAGTCACCCAGCTAGCTTTCATGCCTAAGGACTATAACTCACAGTCTCTATGCAACTGAAGTTCCCACACCTTTTTTTGGAAATGGAGTGTGATTTTGACTTCCCAAGAGTGCTCCTGACAGTCCCAAAGCAGCTGCACTTCTAATTCAGAGGATAAAGGTAAAGTATGGGAAGCCAGGCGGGTGGGTTGGCCCAACAGCAAGCAGAGTGGCGGAGAGAACTGGTTCGGTCTTCGCTGCTCATCGCTGATTATCGGCTCAGCAGAACCGGGCCAAACCGGTAGAATACCACCATTGGATTATATCCTCTTTGTATGGGACAACATTTGATTCCACCTTGGCATGCGAGAGAGATGGCTAAATGGCATCAAATGTCCATTTGATCTTTGGGTATTCTCATGACACATCCCTGATATTTATATTTATTTATTTTTCATATTTCTGAACCCTCCATCTCCCTCAAAGAGGGACTCTGGCTGGTGTAATATATTTATTATGATATCTTTAAATTTGGGGGGATCATCAAAGATTTCTTTTTGTTTTTAATGGCAAGTGGCACGACATGAAAGAAGTGGTTTATATTCATGGAATAAGAAACAGAAGAGGGACACACAAATCCTACTGTATGAAGTGGGTCACGTTCACAACTGCATATCAAAGGACTAAGTTTACAGAAATATCACTAGTGTAGTGTATTGAGGGAGATAATATTTTCAGAACTTTGCAAGGCCTTTGTGACTGCTTTTCTTGTTCTGAAGAAAAAAGGATGAGAAAAATTACAATATTTGGGGATATTAACTGCTTTCTGAATAATAAATCTCCATCAACACCCATTTTTTTCCTATCTGAGTTTTAATTTAATGTCTACATCCTGATTCTAAGTTAACTGTAGGAGATGATCAGACTGAAAGAGGGGTCAAACATCTCCTTAGTCTCGAGTCCCTTCACACCCATGAGAAGTCTAAGTCCAGCCCTCCTAGAATTCCATTGATTCTTATCTACCACCAACTTGCTTTGACTGTTAGTAGTTCAGGTTCTTGTAGAGAGCATTAGCACACAAAAACGTCCTATATTGGGTAGAATACTGCATCCAGTTTGGGTCACCACATTACGAAAAAGATGTTGAGGCTTAGAAAAAGTGCAAAGAAGAGTAACTAAGACGATTAAAGGCCTGGAAACGAAAACATATGAAGAATGGTTGCAGGAATTGGGTATGGCCAATCTAGGGAAAAGAAGGACTAGGGTAGTGATGGCGAACACTTTTGTTGTGGTGTGCCGAAAGTGCGTGCGTGCCGGCAACCCACAATGCAATGAGCCTTGCCCCCTTACCTGCACTGTGCATGCACATGCCTCCCAGCTGATTTTTGGCCCGTTTGAGGCCTTTTTTGCCCTCCTGGGGGCTCAAAGGAAGCCTCTGCAGCCTTTGGAGGCCGAAAAACAGGCCTGTTTCAAAAAGCCTCCCCCGGGCTCCAGAGGCCCTCTGGAGGCTGGAAATGGGCACTTCTGGTATTTCTGGGAGGCCCATTTTTCAGCCTCCCGAGGCTGCAGAGGCTTCCCTTGAGCCTCAGGGAAGCCGAAAACTGCCTCAAACGAGCCGAAAATCAGCTGGGAGCCAAGCACATGCGCAGTGCAGGTAAGTTTGGCTGGGGCTTGCCTACCCACACAAATGGCTCTGCGTGCCATCTGTGGCACGTGTGCCATAGGTTTGCCATCATGGGACTAGGGGTTGACCTAATAATGGTATTCCAGTATTTAAGGGGCTGCCACAAAGAAGAGCGAGTCAACCTATTCTCCAAAGCACCAGAGGGCAGGACAAGAAACAATGGTTGGAAACTAATCAAGGAGAGAAGCAACCTGGAATTGAGGAGAAACTTTCTAACAGTGAGGACAATTAACCAGTGGAACAGCTGGCCTCCAGAAGTTGTGGGTGCTTCATGAATGGAGGTTTTTAAGAAAAGACTAGACAGTCATGTATCTGAAATAAAATAGGGCCCCCTGCTTGAGCAGGGAGCTGGACTAGAAGACCTCCAAGGTCCCTTCCAACTTATGACCACAACTGAGCCCAAAATTTATGTTGCTAAGTGAGAAATTTGTTTTGCCCCATTTTACCATGTTTCTTGCCCCATTTGTTAATTGAATCACTGCAGTTGTTAAATCAATAAAATGGCTGTTAAGTGAATCCAGCTTCCCCATTGACGTTGCTTATCAGAAGGTCAGAAGATCACATGATCCTAGGACATTGCAACCGCCATAACTGTGAGTCAGCTGTCAAGCATCCAAATGTCAACCAATTGACCATGGGGATGTTGCAGTGGTCGTAAGGGTGAAAAATGGTCATGTCACTTTTTTCAGTGCTGTCATAACTTTGAACCATCACTAAGTGAACTGTTGTAAGTCGTGGACTACTTGTACCACAGATGAGGTTGTGTTCTGACCCATCCGGATTCCCAGAGAGAAAATACCGACAAAGGCAGCAGCCCCCACCTTTCAAGGTTTAATCACAAATGCTGTTCCTTTACCGATAAAAGGCTGTTTTCCAACAATTATCTCCAACAAGAAAGAGCCTTGCCAAGTTGTTTGTCAAGGCTGCCAAAAACCCAGAGATGAGAACTAATTTACAAAATTCTCCAAACACGAACTACGATGTCCACCAGTTGAATTTCAGAGCTTCTTTGCTTTCTGCAAAGAACGCTTTTCCAAACCTGGCTTTTATCCTCTTGAAGGGAGGGGCCATTACCTTGTAGCCTTACTCCCGAGTTGTCTGTGCTGCTGTAATTGTTTTTTCCTCTGAGTAATTCTTCGTGCACGTGCACTTGGCACAGGCTCCTCGGGAACCTCCTCATCACTGCTGCCAGCCCCCACAATCTCTGAAGGCAGCACTCCACTTCCCTGATGGTCCTGGCCCCTCATCAGAGTCATTGCTCTCCTCAGCCATCTGCACCTGCTGCCTGATAACCACAAGTTGTTTGCAGAAATTGGACTATAATTTGATGCAAATGACATAATTAGTCTTGTTTGTTCGTGCCTTTTGTTGAGTGCCTTGATTGTATCCTTCAGATATATTGGGATTGCAACTGAAAGTTTGAGCCAGGGGTTATGTCTACAATTTTAGGAATGGTAGAGCTTTTGGGAAGAAACTGAGATAAGTGCATCCATTCCTTGTTGCCTTTGATGTAATTGTTTCTTCCCGAGTCTTCCCCCCCAGTTAGGTAATCTCTCTCTCTCTCTCTCTCTTTCATCCTCTGTTGACTGCTTCAGTGGTGGAATTTAGATGATCAAATCCACGAGACAGGAACACCACTTTTTGGCACAGCAATGGAAGAAGCTATATCCCTCCATCATCATTAGGGCTGCAAGCTTTAGTCCATTAATCCATATGATTAAGCAATTAAAATCTTCATACTCTAAAATGTTTCGGATAAAGCAGGTGATACTTAGCAGCATCACTTTAAAAAAAAATCCTATGGATGTCTAGCACCATAATAGGAGAGGCGTTGTCCTTTGTTCTTTCCAAAGGAAGATGAAAATATGCCTGTTAGGAAGTACCAAATACCTCTTAATATCAAATAAATAATGTTTATGTCTTCTAAATTCTAAGACCATGGGAAGAGTAATGCTGAATCATATTCAAAGAATGCTGGAAGCATCTTTTAACTAATGTAAATAAACACCTGTTGATAGCCTTACTTGATATTAATTTATCTAAGCTCATTTTTAAGCAATCCAAGAGTATAGTTATAATTATAACAGAGGGTAACAGAACCCACAGTTATATGAAAAGTTCTTCATTTTCTTTGCCCCTGAATCTCCTGCCATTCCCACATTTTGGTAACCACATCCTTTCTTCTAGGCTTAGCATTATGTTATACCCTTACTTTGTGAAGTTTGGGATTACTTATGAAAAGCAATGGAAAACAAATGTTTCCAGCTATATAATAAAAATGAAACAGCAGCCATTAGAATATGGTTTTATTATTATATTTTTTATAAAGTAAATATGATAGACAATCTCAATATAAAAGAATGCAATTTTTAAATACAACATTAAACCTTGACTATGTTAAATATTACCTGATTTTTCCATTATGCCAACAGATAACTAAACAAAAAGCAAACAATATAACCATCCAGGATTGTAACAAAACATTCTCTATGTTCTTGAATCTGAAGTTCAGGAAGTCCAAATGTTCAGGATATAATCCAACATCACATTAGCATTGCTATTTTTCTTATAACTATGTTAGAAAACTCTGATTTCCTTTTCCAGCTAAAATGGATGTTGGTAGCTTAATGTGTATGATATCCTCCACAAATTCTTATCTGCCACTGGAAAGAAATAGAATCAACAAGGGAAAATCAGAATGCAGCAAAGTGAATTGCCTGCTAGGTTTTAATCGGTACTACTAAACCTGGATGGATCCAAGTATATCCTCTGGGTTTTTTAGTCTGGGATTTATAGGTGCATAGAGGATTTTGTTAAATTGATAAGAGAAATATGTATACTGTGGTTACCTGTTTAATCAACCTAAACCCCTCCCCACAAGAGGAAATAAATGATATCAATTCATGCTGAGAACATGTCAGAGTTGGGCTTGGAGGTGGGAATTAGGATCCAACAGATATTCAAAAGCCAGATCTATAGAAAAAGTCAGGAGTCTGGTTAATCTCATGGTCCAAACAAAACTCTACTGAGAATTGTACTTTTTGCTTAAAGAGGAAGCAAGTTTACTTTGATGAAATCACTTAGGAAGAATCCTTATTATGAAGTTAGTGTGAAGATGGCCTTTCCTCTATTCTGCAATGAACACTGGACACAAGGAGAGAGAACATACCCTCTAATGGCTGCCTTTATATAAACACCCCTTAAAGGGGTAGAACCCACCCCCAGTCTTAAAGAGGCAGTACCAATGCTGATTCATTCTTATTGCATCAGCTTCACTGCTGGTCGGCTCTTAAATTCCAAGACCTTAACAACTGGCATCTTGGATACGATCTTCCATGAGGACTTGGAGAGTAGGCGAAACTGACCCATTCAAACAAATATCCTGAGTACAAGGCAGCTATATCTCCTTAAGAGATCCACATAAAGACCTGCTTCAATGGATCTGACGAATCTTTGTGGAAGTTCTCCTACATGGCTAATCATTTTCCACAAAGACTTGTTCCCCAGAAAACAGAACAGTTGTACAAGGAATGGGTACAGAGGACTTAGGTGCTATATAAAAATTGTTCTGTATCCCATTGTTTCTTTTGTTGTAGATATATATTGTTGGATAAAGAGGCACTCAAACAGAATTGTCCATTAAGAGAGTACCCATCATTTCTTATAAAATAAGGCCCAGTAGGAAATGAAAGGAAAGAACTAAACAAGCCACAAACTGTTTCCCAGTTTTTAACTCACAGTCTTTGCCATCTAATAAACACTCAAGTTCTTTTCGCCAAAGTAGCACTAGACATTGAAACTAATAATTCTGTATGAGCATTTTTACTGACTTTTATCAAGTGACTTTTGAGCATGGAGCAGACTGAATTTTGCAAGGTGGTTCAAACTCCTTCATTCTTCCCTGTTTGATGTCTTATGAGGAACATCTATTATTTATTCCTCTCACGGGCATTATGTTTGCAGGGACATGTGTATTTATATAATGGAACTGCAAACCACTCTGCTAAATTCCAAGAGTGTTTTTTTATTATTGTTTTCCACGGATGTAACTATATAGGCAAAATTCATGGCAGAGATTCCATGTTTCAGTTCAACTCCCTTATTCACAGCCAAATTATTTGTGGAAACCTTGAGTTCCAGGGCAGAATCTGTCAGAATAGCAAATGCTCAGTGCAATCTACTACATCCATAGTGATTCCGAGAGAAATCAAAGTAGGATTCTATCAAAATCAATCAGACTAGCAAGCAATTATTATTCAACTAGCTCAATATCCATGCTTTGCTACAAAACTATGTGATCGGGCTTAGTTTTGGGGGAGGAAAATAAGGAGAGGAAATTGTGCCTCTGCCTACCAGCATCCCAGTATTCATCTGGCTAGCATCCTGTCAGTGTGTGAGAGAGTTGAGGGCTGTTTGGAAACTGAAACAGTATTTGCTCTGTGAGCAAGAAGGGGACAGCAAGGAGCCTAGGTGTGGCTTAGTTCAACTGTTCTGTACTGAAGCTGGCTGCTGCTGTGAAACTGTGAAACTAAAACTGAAACTGAAACTCCTCTCCTCTGCTTGTGTTTTACATTTGGAACAGTTTTTTTTTCAGGTGGAGAGGGGGAGTAGAATTCCTTAGCATCTCCTTAGAACATGTTAATAATAATATACAAAATACCAATGTTCTGATGGTCATTTTGAAAAACCCTTTTTTAGTGAGCACCTAGAAGCCAAGAGGCACATATGTGCCAAATTTCAAGTTTGTAGGCTTTACGGTTTTGGAGATTTTGTGATGATGCGTGACAGGTATTTCGCATAGATAGATAGATAGATAGATAGATAGATAGATAGATAGATAGATAGATAGATAGATAGATAGATAGAGATAGAGATATAGAGATAGATAAAGCACCCACATCTATACACAAATATGTTTTAATGAGTAATTCACCTTCAAATTCAATTGGAAAAAATCCAGTAATTATGTAGAAAGATAAGTAGTATGTATAATGAAGATGACATAGAAATACTTTAGATAAATGGCATTTTCTTAGAAAGAACAGTGTTTATTAGGATAAATCATCCACCATCTAGAGAAAAAAAATATCCATTCAATATATTACAGATTTGGGGATAATTTTTTCCAGTGATTGAGGAACAAAATGAAATTGAATGTAGAGAAAAGTTAAGTCCTACACGTAGGCAAGAAAAACCAAAAGCACACATATAGACTGGGTGAAACCAGGCTTAATAGCAGTATCTGTGAGAGGGATCTTGGAGACTTAGTGGACAACCAGCTAAATATGAGCCAGCAGTGTGCAGCAGCAGCCAAAAAAGCTAATGCAATCCTAAATTGCATTAACAGAGGGATTCAATCAAGATCAAGTGAGGTACTAATAACACTCTATAAAGCCTTAGTAAGACCACACCTAGAGTACTGCATCCAGTTTTGATCACCACATTATAAAAAAGATGTTGAGACTCTAGAAATATTACAGAGAAGAGCAACCAGGATGATTAGGGGACTGGAGGCTAAAACATACAACAAATGGTTGCAGGAACTGGGCTTGGCTAGTCTACTAAAAAGAAGGACCAGGGGAGACATGATAGTGGTCGTCCAATATTTGAGGGGCTGCCACAGGGAGGAAGAGATCAAGCTATTTTCTAAAGCACCTGTAGGCCAGACAAAGAATAATGGATGGAAACTGAACAATGAGAGATTCAACCTGGAAATAAGGAGAAACTTTCTGATAGTGAGAACAATCAACCAATGGAACAGCTTGCCCTCGGAAGTTGTGGGAGAGCCATCACTTGAGACTTTCAAGAAGAGATTGGACTGCCTTTTGTCAGAAATGGTGTAGGGTCTCCCGCTTGGGTGGGGGGTTGGACTAGATGACCTACAAGGTCCCTTCCAACTCTGATTATCTAGTATCTGAATTAGATGGAACAGTGGAGCATGTCTTATCTATGGTCCAGATGTTGCTCAAGTTTCATCTGATTTGCACATTCCTATTCCTTAAGCAATTATGGTGCTCCATTGGGTCTTCTTGAAAATGTTCTACTGGTTTATGCAAAGAAGAACCGAGAAATTGCTTTGAAATTTTGCTTTAAAAATATTTTGCTGACGACCAATTGAAAAAGGCAAAGATTTGTGTGAGTTCTGGAATAATTCATTGAGTTTTATTATATCAATTTTTAATATTCAGTTGAGGGAGCTCAACTGCTCATTGCATCTCTCCCGGCTTTGCTTAGGAAAAACTGTATTTACTGTGAGATCTCGTGTGTGGACTTTCAGAGAAAAGCAAGCTGGGTCAATAAAAAGGTAGTATTTTCAAAAGTGGGTACTGAACATTTCTGAGTATCATGAAAACTAGCTAGGAATTCTCAGAGCATAATAACCTAAAATTTAAATATGTGTAGAGTAGAACTGGAAAACTGTCTTGTCTATGGTTCATTCATGACATTAACAAGCTATTAGTACCTTTCATAGGCTGATCTGCCTTTGAAACCAGCAGTGAACTTCAAGTAATCCCCCAAATAGAAGACAGTTGTTAAAAATTCTGAGAAAAAGTTGCTGTAATGCTGTGAAGAAATTCTACATTCCGAGCTCATACCATCATTGATTCAAATTTGGGTTGCAGGTCTGTGGGTTTTATAAAGTTCTGTGATCCAAATCTAGATTACCAAACCTACTGGACTTGATTGAGCTTATTTCTGAGCAATTCAGATATTTAATTGATTTGATAATTATTTTTAAGTTTCCTGTAGCTAGGGCTCCGAAATGATTTATGTGTGAATCAAGGTTGACATAGGTCTCCATGCAATAAAATATTTGAGTTGTGTCATAGATCAGATTCAGTTCTGAAATGGTGTTGATTTAGGCTTGTTTGCTTTGAAACATCCTTTGAAAGTTGAATCTAAAGCATTGTACACCCTATAGTATACAAGAGTTTTAAAGCATTGAACCTTTCAAACTTTTGCGGCATCTCTAATTAATCAATGAAAACACTGGAGGATTCTACTAATCAACGATTTAGAACTATTTACTGTCAATGTTGGTTGTGGTAGCCATCTTTGAATGAAAGGTACTTTAGACATGCAAACACAAGCAAATAAATAGATAAAAGCAGATAAAAGAAGTTAATAGGCAAGTCATCCATCAAGAACATAGATTGTTTTAAAGCCTAGCTTTAAAAGGTCTTTTAAGAAGCTCAGTTTTTGCTTAAGAAAGAGACAAAGAGATGTTTTCATTAACAAGCTTCAAAGATCTCTCAAGTGGTTAAATTAAGGACTGTGAGTTCTCGAAATAGACAAGGAAGGCAAGATTAGGCTGTGTTCTTCTGATCTTTATTATGAACTTATTATTGTGTTGTGATGTTTTCATTAGATACAATTCTTGAAAACCTATTATTGCTCATAGATACACACACAAACACACAAACATCCTTAGAGAGGTTTTGGCTCATCTCCACAATTGTCTCCTGCATCCGCAGCCTCACTTAAAAGCCAATAGCTCAGGTAAGTAATCTGATGTGTTCCAGATGTTCCTAATACACATGTATTTACTTCCTTTATTGAAACGTATGAGAATTGAAATCTAAACACTGGGATGGCACGACATTAGCTAGGGTTAAAATCTCCACTCTCGGTAACTATGTGATAGGGCCATATTTAGTCCTAAGTACAATCCAACAATAGTGCCCATTGGCTCTTCCATTATCTAATGAACAAGACATTAAGACTCAGTAACTACTGAAAACTAAAGTTGAATATGGCTGTAAAATCCAATCTGGGTCAGTCACTGGGATCAAAGGTTTAGTCTTCCAATCTTTTGAACTAGCGCTGGAGCCCATCCTCAGGGAACTTCAACAACATTATCCTGGGACACATATATTTGGCTTCCTTCATGGCAGCAAAAGTTGAGGGCATGAATGCCAGAGGAAAAAACCTTGTAGTGCTCTTCTAAACTTGGTGTCCTAAAGACAGTTTGTTTTCGTTGATGGTTAATCCACAGCTCTTTCATGGACATATTCAAGAAGAAGAACATCCCACTGCTTGTTGGAACAGTTCAAAGTTATTCCAAAAGACAAGATAATAGACAATGGGTTTAATTTACAAGATTCTGTTTAGAGACCAGGCAAAACTTTAATAATATATAAGAAATGTTCAGTAATGAAACAGACTACCCTGGGAACTCATGCTAAAACAGAGATTGGATGGCCATCAGCCACGGCTGCTGTAGTGGTGGATTCTTGAAATGGACATAAGATGATCTTCAAGTTCCTCTCTTTTTATGGTTAGATTTTATGATTCTATGTTGGTCCAGACCAAGGGATGGATATGGGAGTATGAAGAATAGCCAATGAACAGATGCCACGAGCATAGAAAGTTACACTGCCTTTTTCCTGTAAAACCTTGGGCCAGTTGTTTCCCAATCTCAGCAACTTTAAGATGTGTGGACCTCAACTCCCCAAATTTTCCAGCCAGCACGCCTCATGCTAGTCCTGCTAAAGCACAATTATTATGTTATTTCAGTAACTGTGAGAGGGATCTTTGAGTCTTAGTGGACAACCAATTAAATATGAGTCAACAGTGTGCGGCAGCAGCGAAAAAAAAACCCAATGCAATCCTAAATTGCATTAACAGAGGGATACAGTCAAGATCAAGTGAGGTACTAATACCACTCTATAAAGCCTTAGTAAAACCACACCTAGGGTACTGCATCTAGTTTTGGTCACCACACTATAAAAAAGATGTTGAGACTCTAGAAAGAGTGTACAGAAAAGCAACCAGGATGATTAGGGAACTGGAGGCTAAAACATTCGATGAACAGTTGCAGGAACTGGGCAAGGCTAGTCTAATGAAGAGGGGGAGACATGATAGCAATGTTACAATATTTGAGGGGCTACCACAGAGGAGGGGATCAACTTATTTTCCAAAGCACCCAAAGACCAGACAAGGAATAGTGGATGGAAACTGATCAAGGAGAGAACCAACCTAGAAAGGAGAAATTTTCTGACAGCGAGAACAATCAACCAATGGAACAGCTTGCCTTCAGAAGTTGTGGGAGTTTCATCACTGGAGGGTTTCAAGAAGAGATTGGATTGCCATTTGTCAGAAATGGTGTAGGGTCCCCTGCTTGGGTGGGGAGGTTGGACTAGATGACCTACAATGTCCCTTCCAACTCTGTTAATCTGCATCTGTATCCATTCGAAAACATTGCTTATTGTAAGTGCTAAAAATGTATAGTAGACTGTGTAATATAATATCTTCTATGATGAACTATGTTTAAGATCCTTTGATTGCACAGACATATCATATGCAGATTTGCATGATATAAGCCCTTTCCAAAACATTGAAGACAGATCGTAGGGACAAGACCAACGCATTAAGTAGACATAATCCTGTTTGTTCCATTAAACATAATATAATAAAGGGATAACTGAACCAGGCTCAAGGATACATTTAAGATTTGTTTTATCACAAATATTCTGTACAACTCTAAAATAAAAAGGACATTGGTTTTTTTTTTTATAAATCCACTGAACATAATGCTATCTATTTGATGAAGATCTGGATTAATGTAATTACTGTTTCTAGGATGATTTGATAGTAGCCCATAAAATTTTATCTATTAGTTGATTTTTGAACTGGTCAATTAAGCTTCTTGATCAAGTCTACCCTTGTGGCTGGAGCTGCTCTGTTAATCAAAAATTTTGCACATCACAAGTACAGGTAGTCCTTGACTTACGACCACAACCAAATCCCAAATTTCTGTTGATGAGTGAAACATTTGTTAAGGGAATTTTGCGACTTTTCCTGTTTCAGTGTTTAAATGAATCACTGCAGTTGTTAACTTAGGGACATAGTTGGTTGTTAAGTGAAACTGTTTTCCCCACTGACCTTGCTTGTCAGACGAGTGGTGCAGTGGCCTAGAGATGGAGCTCCTCACAATCAGGAGGCTGTGAGTTTGATCCTAGGTTAGAGGCAGATATTTCTCTCTCTGGGCACGTTAAGATTACATCTGCTGAATATAACTCTGCATTGGTGACAAGAAAGGCATCCGGCCAGTAAACACTCAGCTCCATTCAGTTGCCCAGATTCCACCCTGCAAGGAGTCATTATGGGGTCGTTGAAAGACGATGACTGACTTTGCTCTCAGAAGGTCGTAAATGGGGATCCCGTGACCTTGGGACACAGCAGCGGTCATAAATATGAGCCAGTTGCCAAGTGACTGGATTTTGATCACATGATCATGGGGAATGCAGCAAAGCTCGTAACTGTAAAAAACGGTCATCCGTCCAATTTTCCAGTGCCATTGTAACTTTGCACAGCCACTAAATGAATTGCTGTAAGTCAAGGACTATCGCTATTCTATCGTATCAGCAAAACAAATACATAGATTCCTCAGCTGAGATCCTTATTCAACTTTGTTTTTTGCAATCTTCTCCTGAACGAAAGGGACACTTATCCAAGGATTATGCCAACAAAAATGGAAAAAAACTCAAACGAATATCCATCTGTACGTAAGAAGTCCTGGAGAAGTCTTCATTCTTTCCAAAACACAATGAGAATTGTAAGCTGGAAACTTCATGATTCTGCCCAAACATGACCAAGTCCAAAGTTAATTAATGGACGAACTATACAGTAATAATCAGTGCAATAACCAAATACATTATTCTTGGTTGATGGCAGTATACTGATTATACAGCAGTTTTCACTTTAGAATGCAGAGACTGAAGAAGGGATAATTTTATGTTAGAGAAACTCAGCCTTGAGACTCCCTTAATTCTTCAAAAGTTTTTGTCAGGCACCAGAAAGTATATCTTTGAAAGTAACAATTTGGTTTTGCCTAGTATGTGAACTTATTCTGGATATCTGTATAAGTAGTTCTCGACATACATTCACAATCGAGCCCACAATTTCTGAGGTGTTTGTTAATCTTGCTCCATTTTGTGACTTTTCTTGCCACAGCCCTTAAGGGAATCACCGCAGGTGATTAAATTAGTAATCCGGTTGTTAAGTGAGCCTGGCTTCCCCATTGACTTTGCTTGTCAGAAGGTTGCAAAAGGGGGAATATTACATGACCTGAGGACATTGCAACCGTCCTGAAAATGAGTGACTTGCCAAAATTGTCTGAAATTTGATCTGACCTGACCATGGGGATACTGCAATGGTGGTAAGTGTGAAAAATGGTCCTAAGTCGCTTTTTTCAGTGCCGTTGTAACTTCAAACAGTTACTAAATGAACTCTAGGACTACCTGTATTTAGTCAGAACGTATATCTTCTTCTTCCATAACTCTGGAACGCCTCGAGTAATTTCAACCAAATGTGGTAGACAGATGACTTACCCTCTGGAAAAAAATATTGTGAGGGTAAGACACTCCTAACATCCCACGGGATATGTGTGTGTGCTTTAAAATGGCTTCTACTGTACAGCACAGTGGAGTTGCCATGGTAACAGCTTCACAGTACTCCACAAGGGGGCTCCCTCTGGTAAGGGGCCCTCAGCCATCCAAGGAAATATCAGGTGATTGGCTAAGTGCAATCTAACACTACAAAAATGAGACACCAGCGTAGACAAGAAACTCCCGAGGAGAGGAATAGAAGACTTGCAATGCTGCGCGAGAGAGCTACTACATCAAGAACTCCAGAGACAGTACAACAGCATGAGGCCCAACTAAAGGATAAGAGAGATAGAGCTACTACATCTAGAGCTTCAGAGACAGTACAACAGCGTAAATCCCAACTACAGGATTTTCCTGTCTAATACAGGATTGGGATAAATAAATACCCGGGCAACACCAGGTTATCAGTTAGTACAGAATAAATGCCTATGGATATTCTCAATGATCCAGCTCATGATTGTCCCAAAGGTTCTTTTTCAAGAGGCAACTGGACTCTGTTGTTCTTGAAGACATTTCGCTTCTCTTTTAAAAAACTTATTCAGCTCTGAAGAAGCTTCTTGGATGAGAAGTGAAATGTCTTCAAAGGAAAAAAAAAACAGAAAATCCAGTTGTCTTGAAAAAGCACCTTTGGGATATATACAGTATAAGCTGCATGCTTATTAAAGTTATACTTCCTAGGAAAGCAGGTGTGCTGAAACATGAACTAATCATTCAGACATATTTAGAGTCCCCCCTCCTATTTATGAGTGATTCCCTCTATGTATCTGCCTGTATCATCATCATCATCATCATCATCATCATCATCATCATCATCATCATTTTAGCCATTGTCAGTGCAATGCATGAAGGCCTCTACTGCATGGTTCCAAACAATACAATCTTGAGCTTTCTTTTGCCAATTGGGCCCTCAATACTTGCTGATCTTGTCGATCCTTCTTGCTTTAAATCTCTTTCATGGATGCTTTTTATTAACTAGGATCCATTCTATGACTGCCTTGGTCCACCTGCTATCAGTTCTTCTTGCCATGTGACCAGCCCATTTCCATATCAGTTCTTTTACTCTCTTGATGTATACTCTGCCTGTATACCCTGATCATATCCGAAGGACCTCTACTATCTATCTATCTATCTATCTATCTATCTATCTATCTATCTATCTATCTATCTATCTATCTATCTATCTATCTATCTATCTATCTATCTATCTATCTATCTATCTATCTATCTATCTATCTATCTATCTATCTATCTATCTATCTATCTATCCATCCATCCATCCATCCATCCATCCATCCATCCATCCATCTATCTATCTATCTATCTATCTATCTATCTATCTATCTATCTATCTATCTATCTCTGACAAAAGAACACAAATGTGTTGTTATGAGGCCAGGGGTTCGAATCAGCTGTGGCGCTCTGCTTATGAATGGCCTCTGCAAGAGACATTGGACTTAAATGTTCGTCTTCTTTTTTTCTATTTCAGGCAAGACATATCATTTTGGTGTCCGGCAAGATCTTCCTTGTACTGATTTTAGATTTTAAGAGGTTAGTTTGTTTTTAAGAGCCGATAGTAAAATGACTTTTCTATTTTTGAATGGGTGTTTTTCAAGCCTCAGCAGATGGCAGCATCTAACTAATGTTGGCTGATTTCCAAAGCTAAGCGGGAAAGCTCTGGATAAAACCTGGAAGGGAACCCACTTGTAATTGCATGGTTGTTCGATATACTGTACGTACAGTTTGGTCTAGTGTAGGAGTGTCAAACTCAAGGCTGGATCCGGTCCGTGGGGTACTTAGATCTGGCCCGCAGGGCTGCCCTGGAAATAGCGAAGGACTGGCCCACAGTGCCTCTGCCAGCAGAAAATGGATCCCATTTTTGCTGGCAGAGCGCTCAGGCCACCACTGACGCCCCTGACTCAAGTGACATCATGCTGGCCACACCCACACTGGCCACACCCACACTGGGCCCCCGAGGTCAAACACAAACCTGATCTAGCCCTCAATGAGATTGAGTTTGACAGCTCTAGTCTAGTAATTAAGACCAGTGGTGGTATTCTACCAGTTTGGCCTGGTTCTGCAGAGCTGATAGCAATGATGAGCAGTGGAGACTGAACTGGTTCTCTCCATCACTCTGCTGTTGGGCCCACCCACCAGTCCGGGCTCCCATACTCACCTATATCTTCTGAATTTGAAGAGCAGCTGCTTTGCGCGGCATAGAAGAGTGCTGAGCAACAGCTGTTGAAGCAACCGGGAAAGTGCAGGCTTGCAGGGGGTAAGTTAGAATGCCTCTGTGCCTGCACAAAGTGTGTGTTTGGCATGTGCATGCATGCAAAGTGTGTGCATGCACACAAAAGCGTGCCCACCAAGCCACACCCACCGAACTGGTGGTAAAAATATTTGCATCCCACCACTGGTTAAGACACCAGGCTAGAAAGCAAGAGACTTTGAGTTCAAGGCCCATGAAAGTCAGCTGGATGACCTCGGGCCAGTCATTCTCTCTCAGCCCAAACCACCTCAAAGGGTTGTTGTTGTGGGATAAATAGGAGGAGGAAGATGTGTTGGCTATGTTCACCACCTTGAGTGATTTATAAAAATAATAAAGGCAGAGTACAAGTAAATAAACTAATAATGGAATTTAAAAAAAAAACATGAGGAATGTAATGGCAAATTGCTTGCATAACGCTACTAATAAAAACAGCATGGATGTAAGCACTAGAATCTGAACTCAACTTTATTTTTGATGTTACTTTTGTGAATCTGTATTATTATTATTATTTTTGGTTACTCCTTTAGATTGTCATCTGCACTGGAGTCTTTAATTGTTGGATAGAACACTAACAAAGAAATAGCAAAACAATGAGTAGAGGCATGTAAACCTTGCACTACTGAACAACTTATGGGTACCTGTTAAGAACAAAGGATTTATGCAAGTACTCACATTTTTTTCTCTAGATAAAGAGTGCCCAAGAAACAGTGGACACGTGTATGACTATATAAGATATCTGTCCACAAAGACTATTTTTTAATAAGGAGGTCTGATCTATACAACAGGGCTGAGAAGTTACAGGAATGCAAATCTTCCAGGTCTCTTTGTAAGTATAGAATCTGTGTGAAGCACCCTTGAACTCAGCTTATTTTACTCTATTTATTTTATTTTATTTAGACCTCAGCAGTGTCTCTGCCATAAAAGCCAGTGTGGTCCTAGAATGCAAGAAGAGAGGAGTTGTATCAAAGTCATGTGAAGTGTTAGTACCACTTTGTATATGGCTTTTGGTAAGACCACACTTGGAATACGGAACTAAAGAAGCTTCTTGGATGAGAGTGTCCATAGCAGGGGTGTCATATTCAGTTTCATCGAGGGCCACATCAGGGTTGTGTTGAACCTCAGAGAGCCGGGGGGACATGGTTGTGGGGAGGCATGGCCATAGTGGGTGTGGCTAGCTTGACATCACTTGTGTCAGGGGCATCTGTGGTGGCCAAGTGCTATGGCAGGACTTCCCTGAAACCCTCACTCACCCTTATTATAACCTACCTTCCTTCCTTCCTTCCTTCCTTCCTTCCTTCCTTCCTTCCTTCCTTCCTTCCTTCCTTCCTTCCTTCCTTCCTTCCTTCCCTTCCCTTCCCTTCCCTTCCCTTCCCTTCCCTTCCCTTCTTTTTCCTTCCTTCTTCCTTCTCCTTTCTTCTTCCATTCCCTCTTTCCTTATTTTTCCTTCCTTGCTCTCTTTCCATCTTCCCTTCTTTTTCCTTGTCTTTCTCCTTTCTCCTTTCCTGTCCCTTCTTGAATGCTCAAATGCAAAAGGGGAAACATTTCTCCTTTTGTTTTCTTTATAGTTTGTTTTGATAGCCCTCTGCCAGGGAAAATGGAACTGGGGGGGAGCGCACGGCCCCCCAGAGCTCCGTTTTTGCTGGCAGAGGCATTGCGAGCTGGTTCTATGCTGTTTCCAGGCCGGCACCACATGCCAGATCTAAGTAGCCCACGGGCCTTGACTTTGACACCCCTGGTTTGTGGAGATTCTCAGTCCTCCAGGTCATGGCTGTCCCAAAGGTGCTTTTCTTTCAAGAGGCAAATGGACTTTCTGGTTTTTCTTTGAAGATGTTTCGTTTCACATCCAAGAAGCTTCTTCATCTCTGGCTGGCTGGTGGTGAAAAAGCACCTTTGGATGAGAAGCTAAACATCTTCGAGGAAAAACCAGACAGTCTTTTGCCGTTTGAAAAGAAAAACATTTTGGGGGCAACCATGACTTGGGTGACCTAGAATCTGGCCATGACAGCTGTAGTGATCCAGGATCCCATGATCACTATCTCAGATCTTCCCAGATGGCTTTGACAAGCAAAATCATCGGGGGTGCTGTGGGCGTCTAGCAGCCAGTGGAGCTGACAGCTGACTTGGACAGTGAGGAAATTGGGGAGGAACATGGGCCAGTCCTGGAGTCTGGGAAAGGCTCTGACGTGTGCTCTGCATCAGAGGCAGAGATGGGGCCAGGGCCGTCTGATAGTTATCAGCTGCCTTCGGAGTCGGAGATAGTAGGGCAGAAGAACAGCTGGAGCCTGTTCCCAATGTGCACATGAGCAGAGCTGTCAAAAGGGAACAGCTAAGGAAGAAGGGTCGATTTGGGAGTAAAGCCATAGGTGGGCGGTGAATGGCCCCTCCCATAGGGAATAAAAGAGGAGCGAAAGACGAGGGTATTTTTTTGCAGGAGACAATTAGTTCATTTGGGTGAAGATCTGTTCCTACATTCTTGCCACATATTGTCTGCTACAGTGTGGCATCTGAAAGATATCGGCCTAGCAACTCTCCAAGCCTGAGAAAGGTCTGTAATTGTGAAATGTCTTGAAAGACTGTTGGCCGGGAATTTGCTGGAGAGGAATTCACTGTAAACTAAATAAAAGGGTTTTTTTCGGGACGTGGAGTCAGCTTTGTGTTGCTGGGGGAGCCTAGGTCAGAACAGGGGGAAGCCAGATTTGCTTAATGACTGTATGATTCACTTAACAATGAACAACCATGACAAAAAGGTCGTAAAATTGTGTGTGACTCTTCAACTACCTTGTTTAGCCATGGGAATTCTGGTGCCCCACTGTCATCATACGTCGAGGACTATTTGTAGTTCCTGGGAGTGACAATAAGATTCTGAAAAAATGCGAAGGAATTCTGTTTCTGCGCAGAACGACTAGCTTCCAATTTTACCATTGAGTCTCTGTTTGTTCTCCTTTGCTCATTAAGGCAAGAACATTATTTCTGCCATACAGGATTGCAGGTAATCTGTGATGAACCAGAGTGGGATACAAAATAAACACAGTCACAAAAACGGGTGAAGCCCCTTTTATTCCTTCACTTTGCTTCAAAGCTCCAAATATCCTTGCCTGGAGACAAAAAAATTCCCCCACAAGCAGTTATGAAAAGGAGGAAATGCCGTTTAAACTAAAACTGTCTATAAATCATAAAGAGTAGAAACAACACAAACCACACTGAAGCAATTAAGGGAACCAGGCAAGAAAAGGGCTTGAAGATGTCCACAGATATCAGAAAACACACTTGGAAGGATGCCAAACTCAGAGAGGAATGACAAACTAGAGATATTTCCACGCTTTATTTCCAGCTCTGGTCCATACGCACGTCCATCCTTTTAACCAGCTCTCACAGCTGCAGCCCATGAAGAGGATCAAGACCCTTTCCTCCCCGTAGACCACTCCATTCACGCCTCTCCCTTATCCTCTCCTGCCTGCATGCCCTAGGATGGAGAGGGGATGGGCCTGGGTCTTCCTTTGACTGCCCAGCCAGCCTCTGCCCTTCCTCAGCCTCCTCCACAACCTCCGGAGCCACACTTCCACTCCCTGTCGGCTGTTCCTCCTCTCCCTCAGAGTCAGTCTTCCACAAGGGCATGACATAGTCCTCAACTTATGTCAGTTCGTTTAGTGACTGTTCAAAGTTACAACATCACTGAAAAAAGTGACTCAGGGCCATTTTTTTTCACATTTACAACCATTACAGCCTCTCCGTGGTTCACATGATCAAAATCGAGTCACTTGACAGATGATCGTATTTATGATGGTTGCTGTGTCCCTGGTGTGTGTGTGTGTGTGTGTGTGTGTGTGTGTGTGATGTGATCAACTTTTGTGGCCTTCTGACAGGCAAAGTCAATGGGGAAGCTAGATTCACTTAACAACTGGGAGGTTAAAATTCACTTAAACAAATGCTTCACTTAGCAACAGAAATTTTGGGCTCAATTGTGGTCCTACATTGAGGACTGCCTCTACTGGAATGTTTAAAACGTGGCTGGGAATTCATATTTTGTCGTTAAGTTTAAGAAGATCCTGAGAAAATGCACGTCTCTCTTTTTTTTATTTTGAAAACTCAGAGATTCTTCTTTTCTTTTTGCAAAACCAGAAACTAATCTCGGCAGATCTAATTCCTTTCTTGAGTGAAACCTTTGCCCACAACCTCTGTCGGCATTGCCCCAAAGCAAAACACACATATTTAAAGGTTTGCCTGGAACACATAAAGGTATTTAATCTTTTAATTAACTCCCCTTCCCCTTGCCCGTTTTCTGAACTCACATAAGCATTATGTTTGGGTTGCTTCTGTCGCCTGGTAAAGGAAGAGTGAAGCAAGGAAGGAAGGAAGGGGAAAAAAAAGATCAGGAAAGGGAAAAAAGTTACTATATGCAGTTAATATCGAATAGCAGCCATCTACAGATGATCCCTGCTGCATCCAATTTCTGCCAAAATGCTTTCTGTTAAACCTCCATCAAACAGACACACGGTGCACAAAAGGAAACCTCATCACCAAGGGAAACTAATCCACCGGTGCGCAATGTAAGCCTGTCAACTTTTTATTATAAGAAGTCATCACTCATTTCAGCGAAGATTAAAAGTATGACTAAATTGAGAAAATCCTCTTAGCCATTTGGAATTTTAATAGAGGAGAAAAGGGGATGAGTAAAAAATTTAAACTGTGAGTGCGCATCCATGCCGGGTGTGCATATACTCGGCACCAAGATCTCTCTCTCTCTCTTTTTTTCCCTCTAGATGGGCAAGAAAGAATGAGAAATAGAAAAATAAAAAACATATATACAAGCCTGCAATAGAAAAATAGGGGAGGCAGGTATATTTTGTGTGTGCAAAGATATATACAGTACATATAATCTGTGCACACAATGTATATAAATATATATATATATATATAAATATAAACATACATACACACATGCAGGCTTGTTCAAATTCATAAATAAACATGCACTAGGACGGTATATTTTCTCTCTTACACAGACCGTTTCTGATTCAGACGAGCTTAAGAGATAAGAATGGAAAATGAGTCCTCACTGCTTTAATTACATTGCTATTGGCAACAAGGTGTTACAGTGGTAGAATAACAATTGCTTTTTACACTGTGTGGATTCAGGGTCAATGTGCTATTTCATCCCAGAAAGCCCCAGATGGGAACCATGTTGATTCTGCAGCTCAGCTGTACAAGTAAAGTTACACCGATGGGCAGTTTAAATACTCTCATATATACACACACCTTTAACTAGAACAGGGGTCTGCAACCTTAAACACTCAAAGAGCCATTTGGACCCATTTCCCACAGGAAAGAAGACACTGGGAGCCAATAATTTAATAACCGGTGTGACTGGATGGGCGTGGCCAACTCAACCTCACTCATTCCAACCCAGTCTCCATCCCTCGCCATCACCCCTTACCTTCTCAGGCCAGGCAAGGAGTGACGGGGAGGGGAGGGGCCAGCCAGTGGTGGGATCAGCCGATAGGGAGCTGCAACAGAGGACCAAAAGAGCCACATGTGGCTCTAGAGCCGCAGGTTGCCGACCCCTGAACTAGAGCCTGTTTTTTTCCCCCTCTCCCCTACTGGATTATGTACTCAGTATTCTATATTTCACTTAAACTGTCATTTGTGAAACAGTAATAGCACTTAGACTTATATACCACTTCACAGCCCTCACTAAGTGGTTTATAGAGTTAGCCTATGGCCCCCAACAATTTGGGTCCTCATTTTACCCACCTCGGAAGGATGGAAGGCTGAGTCGACCTTGAGCCTGGTGAGATTTGAACTGCCAAATTGTAGGGAGCTGTCTGCAGCAGAAGTAGCTTGCAGTACTGCACTCTAACCACTGTGTCAAAGAGGCTCCCATCTTGGATGTTAAAGGCTGCAAACATTTTCCACTTCCACCAAAACCTACACTGAAAATGTAGCTCTCATAAACTACAAACAACAAACCTTTAGGTATTATTTACCTGAAGATCATCTACCTGTCTATTTCATAAATAAGACTTGGAAGTTATTTGGATGAAACGTTCCAGAGCCATTTCCAAGAATAGCTTCCTCTCCTGGACTTTTTATTTTTTTTATTATTAAAGAAAGTAGAGGATTAAAAAGAAGCAAACACTGATTTGGAGTTTCATCTTGAAAATGTTCACCCATAGTATTCAAATATTACCAGTTTCTAAAAACCAATCAAGGTTGGATTAGGGGTGTCCAACCTTGGCCCCTTTAAGACTTGTAGGCTTCAACTCCCAGAATTCTTCAGCCAGCATGGGTTTAAGTCCACAGGTCTTAGAGTTGTCAAGGCTGAACATCCTTGCTCTACACCAGGGGTCTCCAACCTTGGCAACTTTAAGACTCGTGGACTTTAACTCCCAGAGGAAACTGGCTGAGGAACTCTGGGAGTTAAAGTCCACAAGTCTTAAAGTTGCCAAGGTTGGAGACCTCTGCTCTACATTGTGTTTAATATAAAGTCAGAACATTGGTCAATTTACCTGAAAGAGTCTTCTCTACACTGACTAGAATTATCCAGGTTCTTACCTAGAAATCTCCACCTCTACCTTCAGATACTAGAGATGTAGCTTTATTTCTATATGCTAAGAATGTGCTGTACTACTTTTTATGCCTAGAGCAAGAGTCTTCAAACTTGACAAGTTTAAGACTTGTTGATTTCAACTCCCAGAATTCCTGAGCTAACATGACTGGAGGAGGAATTCTGGGAGTTGAAGTCCACAAGTCTTAAACTTGCCAAGTTTGAAGACCCCTGGCATAGAGGAAGCAAATAGTCAGCCTGGATTCCACTGGCATCTACAGAGCAGAAAAATACCTCTATTTCTTAATTAGCTGCATTTCTATTAGTGAGCTTACAATATAACAATGCTAGACCAAGCACAAGGAGATTCTCCTGAAAAGAGAAGTCCTATTTTCCTCTTCTTCCTTGCAAAAATTAGTCCAACATAAACCAATCAATGGACACACTATTGGCTGCCTTTGGCAAGGGGTTTCACACCATAAAGACATCAAGTCAAGGAAAAGGTTCATTTTGAATCCACAGAGCCATCATCAGCACACCATTTTTCCATGGCAGTCCTTTGTATTTAATTTCATCTCTGGGGACAGAATCCAATGCAAGCAGCTGCCATTCAGAACTTGTCTAAGAAGCAATGCATATAACCCATCGTAACATTGCCTGGCATATCACATATTCCAAAGCCCATCAATTTTCAGGCAGAACCACCCACTCCTATTGTCCCGAGGGAAGCCACCCCTCTGAAAATAATGAAATTTATTTCTCTAAAAGAGAAATAAAAAAAATCTTAAGAGAGACAGAAACTCAGAGCTTCAGCTCCCAGCCCTCAGCAGATATTTGGTGCCCATTAAGAAAGACTGGCCCATCCTATCTACAAGACAAAAAAAACCTTCAGCTCCAGGGTGATGGGATTAAGAGATGGCCCTTCAGGACATAGTAGGGCCATTTAGCAGAAGACACAGAGCTTGCCACATTGCACAATCTCCTAAGGACATTGCATCAGCAGTCCAAACTTCAACCAATCTTAGCTCAGACAAACATGACCCCTACAGGGCACCCTGGGAGTCAGATAACAGGCAATAGAATACATATTCTTGCACAGGAACAGGAAGCTCAAGTGCAAAGCCCAAGAGAAGGAATAAAAGCCCCCACCCTTCCATTCTCAATCCCATGTGGTCAACTACCAGAATTACAGGTGCTTGGTGGTTCTGTTCATCATTAATCCATCTTTCCTATCAGCCTCCGTGTTTCCAGTGTTTTTATCCCGGCTTGGAACGGAACCAGATGGATATTTCTTCCCAACAGCCCCAGTGATGCTTTGCATTTATCTTTGGGGTAAAACCCACCAAGACATCGGCCCTAATCCCCCCCCCGCATTCAGTGGCTGCAAGGATCCCCCTCCCCTCTCTTTCTCTTCCCGCTGAAGCTATTTAGCTCCAACTCACCTTCTGCAGTTCACACAGCAAGTAATGACAGCCCAGTAGGTTGAAAAATTCTTTCTGTAAATCATCAAGGGTGCAAAAGACCAAGCCACTTGTTTCCTAGAGCAGAGCTGGAAAGTAATGTTGACACCTTTGGGAGAAGAAGCCAGGAAAACCCCCGTCAGCACTTTCACCGCCTTCTGGCTCTTGATTAAGCTTCCTCCCCCTCTCGAAAAACTTTTATTTGGCTTTGGTATTCAAGTAGGCTGATTTTTTTTTTTTTTTTTGCTGGGGGAGACAGCTACTGAATTGTTCCCTCCCTCCCTCCCTCCTCCTCCTCCTCCCCACCCCCCTCTGACTTTTCCCAAATCTTGCTTTACTTTCTGTCACCTTCCCTTTCCATCCAGTGGAAAAGCAACTGTGGCCTTTTGCTAAATAAATGAGCAAATATTTTCCCAGTGTTCATCAGGTTAGATCCCCATTTAATTAAACTGGCTCATTATGTCCCTATCTGATTAGCAGAGTAGAATCAATTATTCAATGCACAAACATGGCTGCAGGAGCCAGAGGTATATACAGAGCTGTTCATTTAAATCCAAGGACACTAATTAGGTACAAAGCAAGCAATAACTTGAACAATTGCAGGCACAAGCAGACAGAGCATTCAGGACAAGGAGGGGGAAAAAAAACACACAAAAAAATCGCCCCTCGCACAACAATACCAGGCGTTCATTTCCTTAATAAGCTGGATCTCCCACTCCCCACCCCCCCCAAACAGGGTCAAGAAAAGAAACACTCAGAAATTGAAAGAAGATGAAATGTAGATCAAGAAAGCTAAGCATCCAGGAAATAACCCTTGGGATTTGCATATGTAATGGTGTGCTGCTACTTTTGTACTTTATAATCAAACAGTAGGCAATTATCCAAATTATTGACAGCAGATTTCTCATTTCAACTGCAAATTAAGGCCATTAATAAAGCTTTCTAATGCAAAAGTGACTAATTAACTAATGGAATGGAACTCTGAAGCCAGGGTATCAAAACCAGTCCACCACATATTGTGGAAACACAGGGGAACTAATTAGTTTAATTATCAAAACAGCTAATTAAAATTACACAGTTGCCTAATTAGTTCTTTGCCTTGCCTCCCCCCACCTCCCTCTTCCTCCAACTTAATTGACAGGATGGAGTTAAATAGGTAACTGGTCTCAAAGAAGGAAAGGGGGAGGGAGACAAAAAGAAGAGGGGGCTAGGAAGAGAAAGAAGAGTAGGGAAATGTGTGGAATAGCTTGTTTCTGTTGAATATTTTAGCTGATCTTATCTCATTCATGTGGCAGCCCAGTAACAGGAAAATAAATTACTCTCATCCTTTTTGTAAGCAACTCCAAATTTTCTGGACGTAAATCTGCCCTCTGAGTGAGCTATCTAAACAGATTTTCTCCAAGTTAAAGGACTCAGATGTCTTGATGCATCCAAAGGGTCACACCCTCTTTGATTTTGTGAGTGGGGTAAGGAAGACTGGGGCTACAACTAAGGTGTTTTTTTCCCCCCTCCTAGTAAATTCATTTTCCACTGTTTGGTTCCATCTTATTCTAGCTTATGTGGTGGTGCTGTGGCTGCAGTCAAGGAGAAATCCGTGTTGTTTTGTCTGCTCAGGAAACGTCTTTTGTTTCTCTGGAACAGAAAGATGTTCTAACCAGGCTTTAAAATGAGATCTATTGACAGGCTAAACTTCATGAGATCTTGCTTTGGTTTCTCAGGAAAATACTTACAGAAGGCTTAAAGAACAAAGGTGACCAAGTTAGGCCTCTTTCTTATAAAGCAAGCCTCAAGTTTACTTCAGTCCTCTAGATCAGTGGTTGCCAACCAGTGGGCACGAGAAAATTTTGATGGTCTGCAAGAGTAATGTCAACCCCAAAGCAATTAATCCAGGCTGCGCAGGAACACAAGGCTGTGCCACCCACATGGCTCACAGGAACACAAGGCTTGCATCGCTTGCATTGCAAACAACCTGAGGTAGTGGGGGGGGGGGAGGGCATGTGGGAGGAAAACTTGCCCCACTTGCCTCATGTGCTTCGCCTGGCCACCGGGCTGCTTCTTTCCGCTTCTTTCTTCTTCTGCTTTTGGCTGCATGCAAGGAAAGCAGCAAAAGTCTTTCTTTCTCTCCCCCAAACTCCGCCAGAAATGAGTCTTTGGGACCCTGCAAGTCATCCTGCTCCAAGAGGCTGCGCTGGTGTGGCAAGTCTCACAAAGACTCATTTCTGATGGAATTTGGGGGAGAGAAAGAAAGACTTCTGCTGCTTCTGCTGCTTTCCTTGCATGAAGCCAAAGTCTCTCTCCTCCCCCGAGAACGGAGCTGGAGATGGTATCCTGCGATCCCAAATAAACAGTGATCGATTGGTAGGAAAACAGGGTGGGGAATTTTCCTGCAGACTTTTTTTTTTTTTTTTGAGATTTTCCCAAGGTTTCTGGTCCACGGGATTTAAAATTATGAGTTTGTCCTCTGTAGAAAGTGAGTCTCCCCTAGAAGAATGAAATATTTTAGGAAATATTTTAAAAAGGCAGAATATTACATTTTCCCTAAAAGAAAAAGAAAAATCTTAAGGGAGACAGAAACTCAGAGCTTCAGCTCCCTGCCCTCAGCAGATATTTGGTGCCCAGAAGGACTGGGCCAGCTTATCTACAAAGCAAAATACCTTCAGCTCCAAGGTGATGGGATGAAGACATGACCCTCCATTACATAATAGGATTATCTATCAGCAGGGCTCACTGCATTGCAAAATCACCTGGGGACATAGCATCACCCGCCAGGCTTCAACCAAACTTATCTCAGACAAACTCCTAGCATGGGAGTCTGACAACAACCAATAGAATACATTTCTTGCATAGGAACAGGAAGCTCAAGGGCAAAGCCCAAGAGAGAGTATAAATAACCCTCACTCCCCACTCCATGTGGTCAGCAGCCCAGAACCTCAAACCCATGTGGTCCTGTCCATCAATAAATATCTTTCCAATCAGCCTCCATGTTTCTAGTGTCTTTCTCCCCACTTGGGACTGAACCAGATGGATATCTCTCCCAACATCTCTTTGACAGATCTTCCACTGAGATCCTTCCTCCAACCAAACCCTTTCTCACCACTCATCTTCCTTCTTCAATCAGTCCATGTATCAACAACAATAACAAAAATAACTTATCGTATACACAATCCATATATTCCTTTACAAAGCAGGAAATAAGAAAACTCATACAACATAACAAAACACATACAACATAATAGCAACACAAGAGATGTACCTCATGTGCAATGTAATCTAGATTTTGCCAGTTTTCAAACAGAAATACTTGTTTGCAAATCAAATGCTGGTTCGATCATCTTATTATTATTATTTCACCCAAACAAAACTGTATGTTTTAAAGCTACAAATCTTCTTAAGGAGCTAGTAGTAATGAAATAAGTATTAGCTAATTGCCATCCTTTCTCCATCCAAAACTAAGCCATACAGCAAATGTAACTCTTCAGGCTTTGTCCTGGATTTTAAGTAATTATTCTTTATATGGAATTTAGTGAAAACTTAATGGAAATTCTCCTAAACTGTTACAACTGCTGTCATTCATAAATGTGCTTAAAGGATTATTACCAATAATATGTGTTTGGGACATGCAGTTGAATGGAATGTAGGTTTTGAATTCAGTCACTGGAGGTGATGCAATAAAGTAAGATTGATTAACTAATTGTCTTCTCTCTTGATTATAACTCCTTGTTGGTTCCCATTTTCCACTTGATACTTTGTTATTCTTATTCTCTGAAGGCTATTATGGAAGCCATATTTCTATGCTAGATAAATATCCACAGTTGTACAACTCCCATTAGATATTTTAGTTGAATAGCAAACAAAATAGTGTGTATGTGCACCAGAGGTGGTATTCAGCAGGTTCTGATCAGTTCTGGAGAACCAGTAGTGCAAATTTTGAGTAGTTTGGAATACCACCTCTGACTGGCCTCACCCCCATCTATTCTCTGCCTCCCGAGTCCCAGCTGATCGGCTGGGTCTTCTTTTGTTGCCCTGCAGGTTAGTGGGGTGGGAATGGGATTTTGCAGTAACTTTTCCCCAGGAGTGAAGAGGGAATGGGGATTTTGTAGTATCCTTCACTTGCGATGCTCACCAAGCCATGTCCACAAATCACACCATACCCACGAAGCTACGCCCACAGAATCGGTAGCAAAAAGATTGCATACCACCACTGATGTACATACATAATTTTGTTCAGTTCACTGTCCAAGATACATAGAATTATGATTAGAGAACATCCAGTTACTTTAAGTAATGTCATGTCTTATGAGCCAGGTGACTGACATCCAGAATATTTAACACAATATCAGAATAACAGAGTTGGAAGGGACCTTGGAGTACAGGCAGGAAATCCTATACCAGTTCAGACAAATGGTTATCCAATCTCTTCTTAAAAACCTGCAGTGATGGAGCACCCACAACCTCTGGAAGAAAGCCATTCCACTGATTAGGAAACAGTATTTGCAATATTTGAGAGAGCCTGAAAAAAGCAAAATGTCATAAAAAAAATGGAGAGGAGAATTTGTGGTCTTTAGCTAGAAGCCATGGAGAAAAATTGATCTTGGAGACAATTAGCCCTTCGTGCTGACCTCAATACCCAGCACATTTCCATGGTAAATATAAGGGTAAATCCTCAAAAACAAATGTGATAATAGCAAAAATTTAGTATCTAGAGTATTTAATGACACATTAGTTACTAGTATCCAACACAGCTTTGTTAAGAGTAACTCATGCCACGCCAATCAACATTATATACCATTTTTATCTTTGTTCAGAAGGTGGTAATAGACTCTTATCTGAAAAGTGGGCACTGCAGCAGACCTAATGCATTTCAAGTTGTAAATACTGTTGGAAGAAATATCCTTCTGGGCTCAGTTCCAACTGGGGAAGAAAGACACTGGATTCATGGACGTCGCTTGGAAAAGGTTTGTTGATGAACAGGATGGGTTCCTGGGCAGAAAAGGGAAGAGATGCTGAGAGTCCCTGGGTTTTATGTCCTCTGTTGGGCTTTGAATTTGAGCTTGTGTTCTGATTGGTTGTCAGACTCCCATGGGGCCATGCAGGGGTTAACTTTGTAGTCTTTTGAGTCCCAGGCTTGGTTGACTCTTGCCGGGTGATGATGTAATGAAAGGACTTTGGGCAATTTCTATTATGGCTCTGCTTGAAGGAGGTAGATCTTTGTTATATAGAATAGACTGGCCCAGGCCTTAACGATTCTATTCCACAATTTCTTTGTGTATTAATATAACTCTTGTCCAGCAGTGAGTTGTCCTGTGGTGAGATGACCATGACATGTTGTCCTGCACTGAGTTGGCTGTGGCAAAATGGCTGTCATAAGTTAGCCATGGTGAGTTGACGGTGGCAAATTGTCATAGACCCCCAGAAAGAGGGTTGAGATAATATCTACAGATCCCTCACATCCTGGACATAAAGCTGGTTTTGAGCTCATAGCCTCTCAGTTTCTAAGCCCGGTGCCTTAACCGCTAGGCCAAACTAGCTCTATGCCAAGTATTGGCTTTCTATGCTTAGCTTTGAGACTATCATAATGAATATGATAATTAGACTCTAAGCAGATCCATCTTAGAAAAATGGTACAGGAAGTCATATGTTATCTCTGTTCCACAGGTCAGAGTATATCTGGAATACAATGTCCAGTTCTGGTTGGAACAATACAAAAAGGATGCAAAACAACTGGAAATGAAGCAGAGAAGAGTAACAAAGATAATAAGGAGCTAAATTCGATGAATCTAGATGAAAGGAACTTGGTATGTTTAGTCAAAATAAGAGAAAGTGAGGAGAGACGTAATGGCAGTCTTCCAATATGTGAAGGGATATCACACGACAGAAGGTGTGGATTATTCTCCATCGCACCTGAGACTAAGGTAAGAACCAGTGGGTGGCAGCTTAACAGAGACAGATCCTGCCTTGAAATGAGAGGTTACTGCATGATTGTGAGATCCGTTAAACTGTGGAACACCCTGCTGAAGTCATGGATGCCCAAGGAGGCTTTCAAGAAAAGATTGGGCAGTTATTGCTGTGGGGTGCTTTGAGAATTCTTGCACTAGGCAGGGGGTCTGCATTACAAGACCTCAAAAGTCCTCCTCAACCTCATGACTATGTTTTTATGAACATCCCATCGACTCACAGGACCCTGCCAACCAAAATCAAAATATATACATCTTTCCAATTCTAACGGAAGTCATCCTGACCCTTTTTAAGTAGGGAAGAACCATTTATGAGCCTCAACTCATCATTCTGGAGATCAGGGGAGCAACTAACAAACCCCTCAAAGGTTGGAGGTTACAATATTCAATTAAAGGTAAAGGTAAAGGTTCACCTAGCACATACATGCCAGTTGTTTCTGGCTCTAGGGGGCAGTGCTCATCTCCGTTTCAAAGCCGAAGAGCCAGCGCTGTCTGAAGACGTTTCTGTGGTCATGTGGCCGGCATGACTAAATGCCGAAGGTGCACAGAACGGTGTTACTTTCCCACCAGAGTGGTCCCTACTTTTCTACTTGCATTTTTACATGCTTTCGAACTGCTAGGTTGGCAGAAGCTGGGACCAGTAATGGGAGCTCACTCCATTATGCAGTGCTAGGGATTCGAACCACCGAACTGCCGACCTTTCTGATCAACAAGCTCAGTGTCTTAGCTGCTAAGCCATCGCGTCCCTGCAATATCCAATTTACCAACCAACAAAAGAAACCCAAAAAAATAACATTGCCAAAAAATTGTGACAAAAAGTGGTGGCTATTATCAAATGTCCCTATCAATGTGTTTCACCATGGGCAGAATTATTACTGTTAGATCTGGGAGGATGGTCCAAGAACGGAGGCAAGACTCAGATAACAACAACAGCTCTTTATTAGTGACTTCAGATCTGAGCGAGGTATCCCAGCCACAGCAGCCCCTTATATAGGGCTGGCTGCGGCTAGGCAGCCAATGAAGGCGATTTGAGTTTGCCGCTCTTGGCTGGGCCAATCGCGGCAGCCCGTTTACTAGCCAATCAGATCAGTCTGCGGTGACCAATCACGATCTGCTATTTGCGGGCCAATCAGAGTTGCAGGCTTTCGAGCCTGCTAGTCTGGAACAATTACTGTGAGGCTGATCTCCACAAGCTCCCGGTTTGTAAAGGAAGCTTCCACAAACTAGAAACCCACAGCAACTGTGCCCATATTATGGCCCATTTATTTTACAGTCATCATAAAACAATATTTCTAGACCAGGGGTATCAAACTCGATTTCATTGAGGGCTGCATCAGGGTTGTGTTTGATCTTGGGTGTGGGAATGGGCATGGCTGGGGTGAGCGTGGCCCAGGCAGGCGTGGCCAGCTCAACATCCTGCAGCCCACTGCCAGCGAAAATGGGCTCTGTTTTCATCTGCGATGGCCTCCTGCACAAAGGCGGTATTCAGCAGGTTTTGACCAGTTCTGGAGAACCGGTAGCAGAAAAATTGAGTAATTCAGAGAACCGGCAAATACCACCTCTGACTGGCCCTGCCTCCATCTATTCTCTGCCTCCCGAGACCCAGCTGATCGGCTGACTCTTCTTTTGTTGCCCTGCACAGAAGGGAGCTGGAAAGTAGGTTAGTGGGGTGGGGAGGGAATGGGGATTTTGCAGTAACTTTCCCCCATGAGTGGGGAGGGAATGGGGATTTTACAGCAGAGGTTTTCAAACTTGACAGCTTTAAGACTTGTGGACTTCAACTCCCAGAATTCCTCCTCCAATCATGTTAGCTCAGGAATTCTGGGAGTTAAAGTCCACAAGTCTTAAACTTGCTAAGTTTGAGGACCCTTGTTTTACAATATCCTTCCCCTGGAGTGCGGTGGGAATGGAGATTTTACAGTAACCTTCCCCTGCCATGCCCACCAAGCCACGCCCTCTCTCTCTCTCATTCATTCTCTCTCTCTCTCATTCTCTCTCTCTCATTCTCTCATTCTCTTTCATTCTCTCATTCTCTCTCTCTCATTCATTCTCTCATGCTCTCTCATTCATTCTCTCTCTCTCTCTCATTCATTCTCTCTCTCTCTCATTCTCTCTCTCTCATGCTCTCTCATTCTCTCATTCTCTTTCATTCTCTCATTCTCATTCATTCTCTCTCTCTCATTCTCTCTCTCTCATTCTATTTCATTCTCTCATTCTCTCTCTCTCATTCTCTCTCTCTCATTCTCTCATTCATTCATTCTCTCTCTCTCTCATTCTCTCTCATTCTCTTTCATTCTCTCTCTCATTCATTCTCCCTCTCTCTCTCATTCTCTCTCTCATTCATTCTCTTCTCTCTCTCTCTCTCTCTCATTCTCTCTCTCTTATTCTCTCTCATTTTCTCATTCTCTTTCATTCTCTCATTCTCTCTCTCTCATTCATTCTCTCTCTCATTCATTCATTCTCTCTCTCTCATTCTCTCTCTCTCATTCTCTCTCTCTCATTCTCTCTCATTCTCTCATTCTCTTTCATTCTCTCTCTCTCATTCATTCTCTCTCTCTCATTCATTCTCTCTCTCTCTCTCTTTCTCTCTCTCTCATTCATTCTCTCTCTCTCTTTCTCTCTCTCTCATTCATTCTCTCTCTCTCTCTCTTTCTCTCTCTCTCTCTCTCATTCATTCTCTCTCTCTCTCTCTCATTCTCTCTCATTCTCTCATTCTCTTTCATTCTCTCTCTCTCATTCATTCATTCATTCACTCTCTCTCTCTCGTTGCATGTGCATGTATATATTTGTATGCAGGTGAGAAAGAGAGACGGGTCTTTTGATGATGTCTTAAACCCAGTTTGAAATTCTTTCTTGCCAGCAATGAGAGAAGGAATGTGATTTTTGTTCCAAAGAAGAGGCATCTTTTCTTTTCAGGTGCCGAAGCAAGATTCTGCAGCCTATCCAGTCACGGAATGCATTGTAGATAAATTCAGACTGTTCTAGTCGAACGTAAGGATTCCATCAAGGCAGCCGCGATATCATCCATAAAGCAAGAAGAAGCAAAATGGTTCTTCGTTTCCTCCGTTCTTTCCTGAAGTTCTAATGAAACGGAACCCTAGCAGCAGCCTGGGTTTCAAGGTTTTACTTTTGCATCTCCTTCCTGTAGGCATGTTTCTGAGCAGAAGGAAATCTTCCTGACAATCCTGTTTCTTTTTCGCTTCCCTCCCCACCCTCTGCATTTGTGCCTCTCTCCAAATCTTGCTTATTAAAAGTGTGTGCGCATGTTGTAGGGTAACATTTACTTTCTTTTTCTGACCACTGTGATGTACTTTCGCGGATGTACTCCTCGGTTGAATTGGAAATGCAATGTGGAAATTTAATGCCACAAAGCTGTGCACATGTGTATGTGTGTGTCTTTGTGTGTGTCTCTCTCTCTGTGTGTGTATGTGTGTGTGTATTTAGATGATACATCAGAGCATTTGTTGAATGTTATCAGTCATGGCACAATTCATTAATTGATGGTGGCCTTCTGGAAGTTGCTAATCCAACCGCACGCATTTATGTCAAAGGAGAACTGACAGCACTCATCCAATCGTGACTACTTTTGAATATCAAAGTACTGTAACTATTTGTATACTGTCCCTTCTTTTGCCTGACATCTAAGGCTTCTCCATACATGTGGTAATTTGTTTTCCTATTTTTATTTTGGGTGCTCTGGACAAGAGAGAAAAAAGAAACAGAAGGGGCAAGGCAGAATGGCACGTCTGCAAACTGCCTGCGCTGCACTTTGGTTGTATTCCTTTGGCATTGTGCTGGCAGTGCTCCGTCGGGTTAATGGGATGGAGGTCAGAGTTGAAAACTAGCCTTCCGTTCATGGAGTCAAGGGCTAATAAGATAGGAAGAAGAGGAAAAGAAGACCTAGGGACACACGAACCCCTTGGTCATCTATTTAATCACAGCATTGAATGTGATATAAATGCATGTCTTCTAAACACTACTTTTGGAGAATCTGTTCCAGGTCAGCTACTTGGCCAGCCAACCTGTGTATATTGCAAGAAGATCTTCAGAGTCTTAAATATGTCTGCATCTCTCTTTCTCTCTCCCTCCCTCCCTCTCTCCCTCTCCCTCTCTCTCCCTCCCTCTCTCTCTGCCCCTCTCCCTCTCCCTCTCTCCTCTCTCCCCATCTCTCTCTTCTTCCCCCTCTTCCCCCTCCGTCTCCACCTCCACCATGTTTATCTCTGTCATCTCTATCATTTCTGAGCCTGTCTCTGTCTCTGTTTCCACCTGTATCCCTACATATTTCCTAAAACAACAATTGCATAGGTTTTTTTTAAAAAAAATAAAACAACAAATATTATTTCGAAGAAAATAATATCCTCTAATGACACCTACACATTTAGCCACTTCAATAGAGGCAATATATAGATAATAAAGAAGTGGCTATGAAGCAAAGGCTTTAATATATTTGCTATGATCTTTGATTTATTGCTGACAAAGAGAAATTGATGTAATGTTGCATCTGTAAAAACCAGCAGATAAACCTCTGTCTGGATGTTCATATTTCTACATTGGGGAATCTAGATTATGTATGAAATAAAGACAAATGCTGGTATTATCATTGTATTTAAGATTAGATAATATATTTTGCTTAAATGTTTTATCCAGGTGAAGTACTTCTCACAAGAGCTGATTTGGTTTAATGGTTAAGCCACCAGGCTAGAAACCAGGATGCATTAAACTTATGCTTTAGGTTCAAACGTAGTTGCGTGACTGAGCCAGTCATTCTCTTTCAGCCCTAGGCCGAAGGAATGATGAACCATTTCTGAAAACCCTTGCTAAGAAAATTTCATACTCTCAATTCATAAAATATTTCTATGGTCTTTTTAGAGAAAGGGATGGGGGAGCAGTGCAGCAGCTTGTAAAACCGAAACTGCATTCCATAAATGTTTTCAAAGATTGTTACTAGGTGACTGAAGTTTCTGCTGTGCAAAATTCTAACTGGAGAGCATGATTGATGACTCTTGGCTATGGATGTGTCCCATTGGAGAATATGAATTACGATACACCCAGGAGGTGTGTGTGTGTGTGGGGAACCAGGGTCAAGGGTGACAATGAATTATGTGTCTCATAGTCAGCTACATCCAGGCAGTGCCGGCATGTTAACTCCCAATAAATCCTTTGTAAGTTTGGCTCGAGACTCATGATTTAAATGGGGGTAATTGCCGGAGCCCTGACACATACATTTGTCTATGTAGTCATCAGAAATTTAAGGGAAACATACACAACACAAAATGTATGTCCCCATAGTTTTTGAGAATAAAAGAAACACCTTTTTAACTGAAAAAAAAAAGAGGATACAGGATGAAATCTGATCATGGGGACTCTCTTAGCATTCAGCAAAATTATACTTGGAATGCAAAAGGTGAGAGATAGATAAATTCCAGGGCTGTGATCCTGAACCTGGTGTCTCCAGGTGTATTAAGTGACAGCTTCCATCAGTTCTATTTGGTATGACAATTGATTGGGAAAATAGCAATAGACTTATATATATAGACTTCATGCCACTTTACAGCCCACTCTAAGTAGTTTACAAAAGAGACCCTCAACATTTTGGGCACCAGAGACCTGTTCTGTAGAGAGTTGTTTTTGCATGGGCCAGAGTGAGTATAGTTTCATGTCCTGCCTGCATCCTCCAGATGGGGCTTTGCTTGTTTACGCAGCCCGGTTACTGGTATGCCGTGGACTGGTGCCAGT
Organism: Pseudonaja textilis; assembly: GCF_049901715.1. Lineage (NCBI taxonomy): Eukaryota > Metazoa > Chordata > Lepidosauria > Squamata > Elapidae > Pseudonaja > Pseudonaja textilis. Next base: position 63,738,260 of record NC_141994.1, read on the forward strand.
CCATGGACCAGAAGTTGGGGACCCCTAATTTACAGAGTCAGCCTATTTCCCCCAACAATCTGGGTCCTCATTTTTCTGGCCAGGGAAAGATGGAAAGCTGAGTCAACCTTGAGCCGGTCAGGATCAAAGGAATCGAACTCCTGGCGGTATGTGCAGAATTATCCTGCAATACTGCATTCCAACCACTACGCCACCATGGCTCATGATGCTGCTAGTGTTGGATTCCCATGAATCTAATGTGCAATATAAATCTCAACCTGCTCTTTCCCGTGACTGAACTATGGAAAGCTGACACTGGTAAACAAAGTACCTTTCAAAGAGGTTGCCTATCCTTGATGATTTCCCCATCACTTTTCAAATAAATCTCAGGATCGTATTTGAAAAGCAATAACAGTGTTCTAGAGGAACCCTAAGCCATGGAGCCAATGCAAGTTTGTTAATCAATGTACTCTATTGCTTGAATTCAGCAAATACCCTGGCAAATACTAGAGCATGGCTAGATAAACAAATCTTTTTTATAGAAAAAAGTCACTTTAAGCAGTTGAATGTTCTCTGTGAAAACATAGGGGACATCCCTTTTTCCATTTTTTTAATGTCAAGGTTTTTTTTAATTAAAATATGTATTTTGAATACAGTGTATTGTCCGGGCATACCATTTTGCAAATGAAAAAAAAAAAAAAGAGAAATAGAAACATATATACTGATAGAAATAGTAATAGTACAACAGAATGGTTCTAACCATATTTATAATTACTGTATATTAGTTCCATTTTTTTATTTATTAAATTGACATGCAGGCCATTTTCTAAACAAGTAAAAGCAACAACAAAACATGGAAATATTAAAATAATAAATACTAACATTAAAACTGACTTTAAATAAACCAAGATGGCAAGGATGGGAACAAGGTACACACAGGATAGAGATGGGAGTTTTACCTCATATGCTATATCTTATAGCACTGAAATTGAATCCAGATCTTCTTTTTTTTGCTTTTTCCATAGTTTAGCAAGCACCTTGTTTTGTGCTTCTCAATCTTGGTCCTTATGGCAGTTGATTGTTGACATAATTGGATTTCCTGCTTTGGGACTCTCTTTAATTCTCACAATTTTTTGGCAGGAATCCTGTGCTTTTCACCCACAGAGAAACAGCAGGTGAAAATTTTGCCGAGATGTAATGATAGTGCTGATAATCTTGATGGATTATATATCCTTTTTGGTGTTTACCGTCCAGAAGAAGTTGGACAGCGCAGATACAGAAAGACAATGCTTCTAGGGTGGATTTCCCTAATTTGACTCCCTTTATCTGGATATTGTTAAAATAGAGTAGAATTACAGAGTTGGAAGGGACCTTGGAGGTCTTCTAGTCTAACCCCCTGCCTAGGCAGGAAACCCTACACCACTTCAGACAAATAGTTATCTAACAACTTTTTAAAAACTTCCAGTGTTGGAGCATTCACAACTTCTGGGGGCAAGTAGTTCCACTGATTAATTGTTCTAACTGTTGGGAAATTTCTCCTTAGTTCTAAGTTGTTTCTTTCCTTGAATCATTATAATCAGTCCAATCCAGAATAATCAGTGATCTGAATTGCTGGTTCAAATAGCTGAAGAGACAATGTTTGGGAGTAAGATTTCTTAGCAATAATAATAGTATAAGCTATCGCTTCAACTCTTGTAGTTAGGTTGCCATTTCTTAATTCTTATTGTGAAGCAACATGAACATTTCCTAGATGAGAAATTCTGAAGTTGCGGTATAGCTGGAGAGGCTTATTTGCCAGGTTTTGAGCAAAACAGCTCCCTTCCACTCTACAATTTATTTAATTAATGTTCTTTATCCCATTAGTAGTCATCTATCTCAGCCATCTCCCATTATAAAGTAAATTGCTTTAATGAATTCTGCATTTCTCTCAAAAGTCCCAATCAGATGAGAAGTCCTGCTAATGTAATAAGTCAAGGAAGTGATGCTTTGGAAATTCATTAAATTTTATTTCTCCTGCATTGTCTCTTGAAACACTAAAGAAATCACTGTTCTGAACGAGACCATTATGATTACCTATTAACGGCAGATAATCCTCAACTGCCAAGTTCCCTGTGCGTCTGAGCTTTCAAGAAATGTTAAGATACTTTCCCCTTATCTCTAATCTTTTGTAGACAGACAATGGTCATCAGAACATCACTGAGCATTAAAATCTGAAAAGCCTTCACATGGGCGAGCTAAACCCAGAATAACAACTTTGCACTTTGTTACTTCATTTGACCAATTCTACACCCATAAGGGACTCAGAAGCAACATGGATTCTTTTCCCTTAGATGAGAAGACCAAAAACACAAGGTCTACACTGAAAATATCCAAGGAGATAATAAACGAAATTAAAAAAGAGAGCATTGACAGACTTACGACCAACAATAACAGAAACAGCCATGGAACAGAAGAATATAGAGACCTAGAAATACAGGCCATCAAAATGTTCAGTGATGTGAAACTTTCCAAATCCTCGATTTACAAGCACAATTGGGACCAGAACTTCCATTGCCAAGCGAGGTGGCTTTATTTTTTTGCTATGGTCATTAAACAAATCACATGGTTGTTAAATGAGTCCACTTTCTCCCATTGACTTTGCTTGTTGGAAAGATTGGGAAGATTGTAAATGATGATTATGTGATACTGCAGTTATTATAAATATATGCCATTGCCTGGATTTTGAACATGTGAATGAATGATAAAATGGTAAACACTGGGATAAAATTTATGATGGTTGCAGCATCATGTGCTCACCATTTGTGACCATCATGTCATGCAAAGTTAATAGGAGAAGACATTCACTCAACAACTAATAGAATTGAATACAATATTCTTAATTGGCCAAATGTGATTGGAGACACAAGGAATTTGTCTCTGGTGCATAAGCTCTCAGTGTATATACAAACAACAAAGTAATATAAACATAAGATACCAGTAGGAGTAGGTAATAGGAAAGATGAAAACGATGATAAAGCCCAACCACCTAGGTAAATATCCTTAGACATAAGATAGTGCTATGGGAATTAGGTGTTCAGAGAGTGATGGCATGGGAGAAAAACCATCTCTGTGTTTAGTTGTTTGGGCATGCAATGTTCTATAGCAGGGGTCCCCAACCTCCAGTCTGCAGATTGGAACTGGGTCATGGCATGCCAGAAACCAGACCATGCAAATAAATGTAGCCCCATCCATGGGATGCAGGCAATGTACGAAACCATGCCCACTTCAGTCTGTGGGAAATCCTCTCTCCATGAAAGCAGTCCTTGGTGTCCAAAAGATTTGGGGCCACTGCTCTATAGCAGCATCTCAAGAGGAGGAGTTGAAACAGTTTATGTCCAGAATGTGAGGGATCTGTAGATATTATCTCAACCACCTTTCTGGGGGTCTATGGCAATTTGCCAAAGTCAACTTACCATGGCCAACTCACCATGGCTAACTTACCACAGTCAACTTGCCACAGCCAATTCACTGCAGGGCAAGAGTTACTCCAATATCCAGATAAATTATGGAATAGAATCATTAAAGAAAGGATGCAAAAGGAGGGAGAGAATGAAACGTGAATGGCAAAAATTAAAATAATGATTATTATTTTTTAAATTATTAAATAGAATTGTTAAATCGTCCTGCAGCAAGCTGTGCCGTGGCAAGTTGGCTGTGGCGAGTTGTCCTTCAATGAGTTGGCCCTGATGAGTTGGCTGTAGTGAGTTGACTGTGGCAAGTTGTTCCATTCCCCTTTCCTCAATGGAAATCAGGCTGGTTGCAATTGTTTTTTCAGCAGTCCGAAGTATCCATTGAAATCTGTACATTTCTTGTTTGGTTTGGTTGCTGTAACCATTACCAACTGCAGTGATCTGCTTAACAACTGTGGCAAAGGAAATATCAAGGTTCCAAGTAATAAACCCATGGCAAGCAGGACTCCGAGGCAGTTGGATTCCTCAAAGAATACTTTTATTGGAAATATCATATTGGCACAGATCTGGTGAAAACCGACTCTGAAGAACCCCGCGGTTTTCATCTAATTAAAAGTAAAAGATTTTCTACTTTTTCCAAAACAATCAGTCACATGGTCCAATCATGGTGCAGACTGACAACTGGGTAGCATCACTCCGCTTTCCTCCTGCCAGGTGCGAAAATGCCCTTGGTTCTCAAGAGAAAATATTTTGTTTTGGCTACAAGATCCCCTCTATCTCAAATCCCTCCTCCCTATCCCTCAGTTCCAGTGTGGCAACACTGAAACGGACAAAATGGCTTCGGCCAGGCCAGCTTCAGGGTTGACAGGAAGGTCACAAAATCAAATGCAACCTTGGTTAGGAAGAGAAATTCTGGTCTAATTATAGACTTCAGTTGAAGACTACCTGAGGATCAAGAGATTCTGGAGAGGATTGATGGCTGGCACTAAAAAAAAAAAGAAGAAGCAACAAGCAAACAAAAACAGTGAGAAATATTTTACGAACCTTCAGCAGAATCGCCTTCATCTTCGAAAGGGCTAAGAAGAAAGAAACAACTCAGGGGAATAAAAGTCTTTTGAAAAATTCCGTTTCTGCTTTGGTTCCATCTGTCTTTATCGGCACTGAGATGTATATAAGTATAGCCATGGCTCTTCCATCCCCACCTCCCGCCCTGTTTTCAGCTATATGGAGCTTCTCATTTTTTTGGAGGGGGAGGGGCGGGTAGAATGATGTTCCCAAGTCATAACATAATTTCCTTTCAGCAGCAGGAGATTCCCCGCTGTATATTATGCCCTTCAGCTAAAAGAAAAATTGATTCTGTCATGTATACATTTATATCTCATCTATTTTTTTTTTTTTTTAAAAAAGGCATTCTTAACACTTCTTACAAGGCCTGGTCAGGAAATAATAAACCCTTGTCTCTCTTTCTCTCTTTTTCCCTCCATTTCCCCATTTTTTTTCCAATCCAGAATACATCATTTATCTTGGAGAATAAGCAAAGATGAAACTGCAGTTAACAACTAGGTGTTGTTTTTTCCCTCTTTGAAATGTTCTGCCTTCGACATGCCTCCGTAGAGGAAGGCAACATACACGACAGTTCACCAAGAAGTCTTCTACAAAACCTGATCCCCTATCCCATCCCATCCCACCCCTTGTTACATTGATATTTAAATTTTCAGATGCTGACATTTTTCTTGTCTTTAAGCTTGGAATAGCTCTGCTCCAGACATGCTGGACTTTTATTATATTCCGATTTGGTTGAGCTAGCTACCCAGATTGTAATGCTAATTGTAAATGAGTTTTGAAAATCTCAGTCGGAGGCTAAAACATGTGATGAATGATGGCAGGAATTGGGTATGTCTAGCCTAGTGAAAAGAAAGACTAGGGCAGGGGGTGGGGGGCTTCAAAAATTTCAGCAAAGGGTTCTCTGCCTGGTGGCTGTGTGGGCGTGGCCATGGTGGGCATGGCCTAGTCGGCCTCCTGCACCATGGTGGGTGGACATTTTGACCTCCCCGGGCTCCGGAGGCTTTCCTTGAGCTTCTGGGAGGGCGAAAATAGCCTCCCCAGGCTCCAGAGGCTCCAACCGTCCCAAATTCCTGGGAGGCCCATTTTCCATCCTCCCTAAACCTCCATGCCCACCCTACACTTTCCTGCATCCAAAATTGGCTGTGTGGGGACACCTGGATGGGGCAGGGTGGGGGTGCATGAGGCCAGCCAGGAGTGGGATTCGCGGGTTCTCCAAACTGTTCAGAATCTTAGCTAGGGGCTCTCCTGAACCCCTGCGAGCCCTCAGCAGCCGACTCCTGACTAGGGGTGACATGATAGCAGTGTTCCAATATCTGAGGGATTGTCACAAGGAAGAGGGATCAACTTACTCTGCAAAGCCCTTGAAGGCAGGACAAGAAGCAGCGGACGGACACAGTCAACCTAGAACTAAGCAGAAATGTCCTGACAGAACAATTAACCGGTGGAGCAGCCTGCCTCCAGAAGTTATGGTTGCTCCATCACTGGAGGTTTTCAAGAAGATACCAGGCAACCATTTGTCTGAAACGGTATGAGGTTTCCCGCTTAAGCAGGGGGCTTGATTAGAAGACCTCCAAGGTGCCTTCTAAGTCTGTTAGACTGTTCTAACAAACATACATACACACAGAAGTGCATACAATAATAACAAAACAAAACAACCACCTAAAGCCCAAAACTTGGCTTCCTATCCTGGAAGCTCTCTAGTTGTGTGGGCTTCACTCACCTAGTTATCCCATATTATTGTCTCTGTTGAGAACTTTATCCACTCCTGTAGAGAGTACTCAGATTGCGGTCAGTTGCCATGGAGTCCCAGTGATGGTGAATCTTTTGGGCTCTGCTGGAGATACTTCTAACCTACGTAGAAGCAAAAACATTCCCATTGCATCTTCTTGGCATTAATGAGTAGTCCTAATTAATCTCAGTGCTGATGTTTTGGTAAGCAAATAATATCACAGCTACATCTACATTAAACTCTTCCTGGTTATTGTTTGGTCTCCCCCTCTTATTGGCTGATACCAATATCTTCTTTTTCAGTCGGCTGTCAGACCTTCATGAACATTGAAGTACAATTGGCTTCACCAGGATAATCAAGGAAAACTATCCTGCTTCTTCTGCTGTAAATAACATGGTGATGATGAAGAAGAAAATGATGTTATTCATTCAGTCGTGTCTGTCTGTTGATGATTCTATGGGCCAGGCTGCTCCACATCTTCCAATCTTGCGCTACTTCTGTGCAGTGGCTGGTGCCAGCTTCGATGATGACGGTAAACCAGGGGTCCCCAAATTTGGCAACTTTAAGACTTGTGGACTTCAACTCCCAGAATTCTCCAGCCAGCTCCACAAGTCTTAAAGTTTGGAGACCTCTGCTATAAACAATAATTTTTACATTAACATTTACCATTATTAAAATTGATAATGTACATAAAGCTAGACTTGAGGGTTTGAATAGTGGTTTAAAGTAGAAATACATGCTACACCAGCAGTCTCTAACACTTTCCAGCTTTGTGGCCCAGCTGCGTTGGCAACAGGATGGTGGAAGAGGAGATGGTCCTGCACAAGCAGCGGATGGGTGCACTTGTGTGTGCAACCACCTCTTACACAAATGGACCTGCACACACAAGCACACACTGCTCAGTGGTGGGATTCCTTTTTTTTTTTTTTATACTACGGGTTCTGTGGGCATGGCTTGGTGGGCATGGCAGGGGAAGGTTACTGCAAAATCCCATTCCCTCCCCACCCCACTAACCTGCTTTCCAGCTCTGTTCTCCTTTTCAGGGCAACAAAAGAAGACCCAGACAATCAGCTGGGACTCGGGAGGCAGAGAATAGATGGGGGCAGAGCCATTCAGAGGTGGTATTTGCTGGTTCTCTGAACAGCTCAAAATTTCCGCTATCGGTTCTCCGGAACAGGTCAGAACCTGCTGAATACCACCTCTCACAATGCTCATACAACTGCTTGTGTAACCCAGTTCTAAATGGGCTGAGGCCTGATACTGGGACACACCCTGGGGGTTGGGAACCCCTGGGCTAGACAACCAGCTTGAGATCAAGGCTTTACAACTGGAGTCACCCACAAGTAATTTCTGTAAATTTAAAGATCATTCTCTAGAGGATATAATTGATCTTCATAATTTCCTCTTTATATCCTGTTAAAAAGTTCATCTGAATGAAATATTTAGTTCAGTTGTAGTGTGACTGCTCACTTGGAAGGGCCATTTAAAGACCCAGGTTCTCAGATTCTATGGGGTTTTTTTTAAAAAAAATTATTGGACTTTTGGTAAACATAGTCAAATACTAACACAAGCCAAACTAAAAGGAAATAGAAAAGAAACATTAAGAAAATGCAGAGGAAAGAACCCCCCAAAAAGTAGAAAAAAGAAACAAAGTCAAAAATAAAGAACTGACTTCCAACCTTCATCTCATCAAGCATAAAGTAATATAATAACTTTTCATCCTCTTTTAAAATTATAACTTCTTAGATTCTATGTTTTCATAGGCTCCATCTCACTGGGCTGGCTCTGCCGGTGCATTTGTATCTGCAAGACAAATCACCTAATCTTAAGTGGAAAAAAACTGTGATGTGCTAAAAGGATTAATTTACAGTTCTGATCAGAATCACATGAATCCATATTCTGCTTGCATATACTTATTGCTAATACTTAAAAAAGAAAATCTGAAAGACATCCCTTTCAGAAATTTGTTACCATCTGGCTAGATTCTCACACCATTTTGGACTAAGCTGGTTTGATAGTTCACCACTCAATCTATTGTGAAAACTCAGTTTCTGAGCACACTGCCAAGCTAAACCATGGTACAATTGATGAAGACAGGAATTGTTCATCTGGGTTTAGAATTTGGTATGGTGTATGATATTTAGCCAGTTCTGACAGGTTCTGGAGAACCGGTAGTGGAAATTTTGAATAGTTCGGAGAACTGGCAACTGCTTTCATCTATTTTCTGCCTCCCGAGCCCCAGCTGATCGGCTGGGTCTTCTTTTGTTGCCCTGCACAGGAGAACAGAGCTGGAAAGCAGGTTAGTGGGATGGGGGAGGGAATGGAGATTTTGCAGTAACCTTCCTCCAGGAGTGGGGAGGGAATGGAGATTTTACAGTATCCTTCCCCTGCCATGCCCACCAAGCCATGCCACACCCACCAAGCCACGCCCCACAGAACTGGTAGTAAAAATTTTTGAATACCACCACTGGTATGAACCTAACTCTATGAAGCTTGACTATAAGTTACAACAGTCAAAGGCTCAGCTAAGCTCCTGCATCTGATGTAAGACTGCTTTGTTAATATTTCTTCTGGAACTCAGGTTTGAGGAACAATGTTGCTGAAATATAAAAAAAAAAAACCTGAACCAAAACACCCGACCACTTTTCAAAATTAATTTATTGCAATTCCCCAAGGGCAGGAACCACATGTCACACATAACCAAATTAGAAGTCCATAGGTTATAAGATCACAAAGCCCCTGGAGAAATATTTAGCTGTATGTTTACTTAATATCTAACACCATGTGAAGTTTATTTATTAATATGCCTGCAGGTTTCTTTCTAATCCCACTGCTCAGAAATGCTCTCACATGTATATAGAAAAGCTAGAAGGAGATATCATGCCTCGGTAGAAGTTTGAGTGAAATAATATCTATTTTTGCCTTCTCTCTCTCTCCCTCCCTCCCTCCCTCTCTCTTTCTCTCTCTCCTTCCACCCTCGAGAATAAAATTGGAAATTTAACTGTGTGCAAAGCTTCAAGTGAGGGCTTATATTATCAAAAAATATAAGGATGGACATCCACAGGTGGAGAGATGAAGAGTAAGCCATAAAACATGCACTTATGATCCTGTTAATGGTATGTCTGAATGATCTTGGGAGATAGAGGGAGGAGGCCACAGTGCATGTTTTATGGCTTACTCTTCATCTCTCCACCTGTGGATGTCCATGCTTAGATTTTTGGGTAATGGTGGCATAAGAGGAGGAATGTGGGAATTTCAAACATCTCAGAAGAAACTCTCCCTAGTTTCTTGGGCTGTAAAGGTATAAGGAGAGAGATATGTTCTCAGACTTGCAAGATTCTGTTAATATAAGCTTGTAAAAAAAAAGTTCATTAGGTGTATTTTCTACCTAGACTATGTTGCAAAGTTGATGGACACGAGCACCTTGACAATGATAGTTGGATCAGCAGGTGGGATGCAAATACATAAAGGTGGGGGATGTGTGGCATGACATCATTGCACACCTGTTGTCATTTATCGTGGCTCACTCTGGATGCTGCTAAATATAAGCGATGGATCATCAGAGAGATATGACCAATTCAGAAGGCACAGCAAAGCTCCAAGAAATCAAGTTATATGAAGGGGTGGGCTGCTGGGGGTTCGCAGGGGTTCAGGAGAACCCCTAGCTAAGATTCTGTGCAGTTCGGAGAACCTCCAAGTCCCACTCCTGACTGGCCCCGCCCACCCCATCTCACCCCTCCCAGAAGTCCCCACATGGCCCCTTTGGGATGCAGGTAAGTACAGGGCACGCATGGAGGCTCAGAGAGGCTGAACAACAGACTTCCTGGAAGTTCAGAAAAACTGGAAATGGTCCCGTTTCCATCTTCCAGAGATCCTCCGGAGCCCGGGGAGGCTGTTTTCGCCCTCCTGGAGGCTTGAGGAAAGCCTTCGGAGCCTGGGGATGGTAAAAATGCCCCCCCTCATGGTGCAGGAAGCTGACTAGGCCTTGCCCACCATGGCCACACCCACCCAGCAACTGGGCAGAGAACCCTTTGCTAAAATTTTTGAAGCCCCAGCTATTGATTTGATTGCCTATTGCACCCTATGACTATCATTAAGTGTTGTACCTTATGATTCTTGACTCTTCATGAATGTATCTTTTCTTTTATGTACACTGAGAGCATTTGCACCAAGACAAATTTCTTGTGTATCCAATCACACTTGGCCAATAAAGAATTCTTTCTTTCTTTCTTTCTTTCTTTCTTTCTTTCTTTCTTTCTTTCTTTCTTTCTTTCTTTCTTTCTTTCTTTCTTTCTTTCTTTCTTTCTTTCTTTCTTCCTTTCTATCAGTTTGCAAGGTGGATTTCAGTGGCTTGTTCATGTATTTATTAAGTCACTTTTAAAATGAAGACTATGGTAAGTGAAGTGGGATTGCAATCAATGAATAGGAGAACAGGCCCAAACCTAAATGGTCAGGAAGAATTAAGAAAGAACAGAAGCTGCAGTTGATTTTGAAAGAAGGTTCTGTTAAGAAAAAAAAACCAGACCAGATTCTATACAGTTTATGCATTTTAGACATTGTAAGAGAATTAAGAGTTCTTGTTTAATTGGAAAATATTATTTTTTTAAAGAATATAGGGAAAAACAATGGGACAGAAACTCATAAAACTCCTTTTCAGGAATGCGAACTGTGAAGTTGCTCCAAGCCATTCCAGAAGGTTCCTTCCATCTTCAGGAACTCTATCTAGTCTTGGGGCAGTTATGTCAGTCACTACTACTATTGGCTACTGCACAATCACCCAATCTACTGGAGAGATCATGAGTAGGGGCTCTTCATTGGATCTTCATATGTAGCAGATGATTCTGGAGAGCAGAATTTTTAAATCCTTGAGTCCTAAAGCAATTAAGGTTTTATAATTTAATGTCTGGACTTTAAATTAAGCATAAAGAGAGTCAATGCAACTGTTTAAGGAGATATATGGAATGGCAGATAGATGTCCCACTTAAGAATCACACAGACAATCTTCAGACTATTCTTCAAAGATAACTCTACAAAGAACTCATTGTGGTGATCAGAATTTAAGATTATTGAAGCATGGATCACTTGGACCAGACTTGAATCTAATAGGATTGTATGTGATAATATCAATCAGAGTTGGGCACATCATATCCTCTATGAGCCTCTTGTAATGGAAAATGTGTTCAGTTAGCATATTTTCCATTAGAAGAGGCTCTTAGAGGATATGATGATCTACAACAGGCCACTTTCTTGTTTGTCAGAACCTGGAATGAGACACTATTTCTGTTATGGATTCTGCTTCCGTTTGTTCGTCTAATTCCACCTATCACTAGGCAGCATCTCTTGATTTAGATGGAAAGCAGATATGAAATGTGTTCTGTATTGCCTCATTAACATTCTTGTAACCCCGCATCCTGATTGGCCAGGACACACGGCGTTCGGATTGGCTGAGTGAGCCGCAGCGATTGGCCCGCTGCAAATTGCCCGCAATCGATGAAAACCGATCGCGGGGGATTCAAAGCAGTGTCATTGGCTGCGGCTGGCCAGGCGACTTCAATATAAGCCGCCACCGATCCAAAGGAGGGCCGAGCCGATCTCAGACTAAATAAAGAGCTTGAAAAGAGTCACTGAGTCTCGCGTCTCCTTTTTCCTGGTGATTGGCGAACATGACAAAATGTAATATATTGTGCATATTAATGATACCACCCTCTAAATCTCTGGATGAGGTTTTTCAGTAGCTTCATCTAGATAATAAACAAGGAGAAAGAAGATAATCTCTAGGATGCCCCTACAATAAATATGGTGCCAATCAAAAATGTTCCGCTGCCTCTTTCTTATGATAGTCCTGTAGATAGGAACTGAATCATTGTGACATAGTACCTTCAATAGCTAATCCATAAGTTACCCTGATAGTATCTGATGGTCAACAGTGTCAAAGCCTCTTCAGAAATCTTAGAGAATCAACACAATACTCTACTTTTGTGTAAAGGTCAACAATCAGGGTAACCTAAGCTGTACCACACCTACATTCCAGACTGAAACTGACCTGAAATAGATTTGATTAGAAGCTTTGCTAGACTGAAATAATTAGTCTTAGGACTAGCCAGCAAACAAATCATTTTTATCTCATGAAATATCATGTTCTCTGGTCAAATACAAGTTCTTGTCCCATCAGAAAGGGACATATCTTTAACAAGAGCTCTCTCATTATTGTCCTTCAAGAATTGGCATGGCTTCTGATAACAGGATCCTTCAAGGTTTAGGAGTATCTATGGAAAAAGGGACCGTTAACGATGGCATCAGTCACAAAATGGCATCAGTATTGTATATAAAGTATTGTATATAAAGCTGCAATGAAACTAAGGACAAGCGTATTGCAATACAACAATTGTTGATTTTTAATGTGACTGAAGAGGAAAATAGCACGTTATATTATTACTACATTGTCAGTACAATGAATGTAAGTCATAAACAAAGATGAGTGCTTTTATTAATATGGTTAATGCTAATAAATAGCAATTCACCCCAAAACTTAAAATACATAGAATATTATATCTCGATAGCCAGTTCACCAGTTAATATTGATTAAAGATATGAGTCAGTGGAGATGGATTGTAAATCTCTGTAGTATTTTAGCAATATTAAATCATTAAAGCCACATGCTATTAGATAGTGTTACAAATATTTTGTTCAACATAAAGTGCTTCATAATTTTATTGGTGTTTGGGGGTTATTTTTGTATGCCAGAAGGCTGGAAAGATATTTCTTTATTGCTTCTTAATTCTTAAATTGTACCCATTTAGGATATTGTGGCTGCCAAACAAATCCAGAAAATAACAAGTTATTAGCATAAACGGTCTGATCTCTGATAAAGAAAAAAGAAAAACAAACCAGAACAAAAATACATGATTGCTGAAATTCAAATGTTCTCGATTTATGATAGAGTTGTATAAAGGCTCCTTGCCAAATCAGCTATCTCAATATTTTTTTTTTAAGATGATTGTTTCCACATGTTTGCCTGTTTGATCTGTTGGCCATGCATCCAAAGATCACAATAATGGCAATTTTGCAAACTTTTCAAAATTTTTCTCTTAGTGCCTAATGATGACATGGGCGCAGGAAAAAAATAATTATCGCTTGTGAGTTTTTGTAATGGTGATCAGGAAATGATAATAGCAGTATTACAAGATAATAGGTATAAGTAAAAACATAGTTATGAATACATGGATACATATAAGAAAAATAAAAGAAATAATAGGACAGGGATGGTAGGCACGTTGGTGCGCTTATGCACTCCCCCTACAGACCTCTTAGGAAAGGGGTGAGGTCAATAGTAGACAGTCTAAGGTTAAAGTTTTTGGGGTTTGGGGAAGAAACCACAGAGTCAGGTAAAGTATTCCAGACATTGACCACTCTGTTGCAGAAGTCGTATTTCCTGCAATCAAGTTTGGTGCAATTAACCTTGAGTTTGTATCTATTGTTTGCTCTTGTGTTGTTATGGCTGAAGCTGAAGTATTCATTGACAGGTAGGACATTGCAATGTATGATTTTATATACTATACTTAGATTCGACCGAAGGCAGCATAGTTCTAGGTTTTCTAGGTCTAGAATTTCTACTCTGGTGGCATAAGGTATTCTGAAATGAGTAGAGGAGTGGAGAACTCTTATTGTGAAATATTTCTGGACTTTTTCAACTGTGTTAATATCAGATACGTAATGTGGTTTCCAGACTGATGAGCTGCATTTGAGTATTGGTCTAGCAAATGTTTTGTATGCTCTAGTTAGTAGTGTGATATTACCAGAGAAAAAGCTACGTAAGATTAGGTTAACAACTCTTAACACCTTTTTGGCTATGTAGTTACAGTGGGCTCTAGCATTTAGATCATTAGACATGAGTACGCCACGATCCTTGACAGAGTTTGGATCATCAACAAGGTCTTGACTATTCAGCCTGTATTTTATTTTCTGATTTTTTTTGCCAATATATAGGACAGAGCATTTATTTGGTGAGATTTGAAGTTGCCATTTGTTTGACCATTCTGATACATAGTCAAGGCCTTTTTGAAGGGTAGCAGTATTGTCTGTGGTGTTGAATAGCTTTACATCATCAGAAAAGAGAACGCAGTTGCTTTTGATATGATCACAGAGGTCATTTATGTAGAGTATGAAAAGAGTTGGTCCTAGAACAATGTCTTGGGGGACACCACTGTTGACAGATACAGAATTTGATAGGACGCTTCCAATTTTGACCATTTGTTGTCTGTTTGACTGGAATGCTTCTATCTAGTTATGCAGTTGTCCAGAGATACCACAAGATTTTAGTTTTAGGAGTGATTTGTTGTGTACCACTGAATCAAAGGCTTTACAGAAGTCTGTGTAGATTGTGTCTATTGCTTTGCCCTGATCGAGTTGTGTAGTCCATATGTTTTTGCAGTGTAAGAGTTGCAGATTACATAATAGTTTTTTCCTAAAACCAAATGGTTTATTAGAGAGTAGGTTATTTGTTTCTAAGTAGAGGATGATGGATTGGTTAATAATTGATTCCATGACTTTACAGGTAATGCAGCATAAAGAGATTGGTCTGTAATTTTCAGTTAGGCTAGGGTCTCCCTTTTTGAAGATGGGGATGACCGTGGCTTGTGACCATAGTATTGGCAAGGAGCTGGTCCTGAAATTTTTTTCAAAGATTATGCTTACAGGTTCGGCTATTGCAGTGGATAGCTTTTTTAAGAAGTAGGTACATATTCCATCCGGTCCAATAGATAGAGATGGTTTTAGATTGCATAGCGTTTTTTCAACATTGTCTTCTGTAAAATCGATATGTATTAGATCATTGTAGTTTTCTGTGGTTCAACTAGGAAATACTGGGCATGATCTATTGCTCTTTACAAATACTGAGGCAAAGAATGTGTTAAAGAGGTTGGCTTTAATGGTATCGTCATTGCAGTCTTTACCATTAGGTCCTTTCAGGGGTGGGATGGATAGTTTGTTGTTTACAAAATTGTAGAAAGCGCAGGTGGAATTGCTGCATAGAAGGTTTTCTTCTTGTTTAATGTGATAATTGGTGCATTCAGTTTTTATCTGGTGGCATAAATTTTTGTATCGGCTTTTGAAGTTGGCAACGTGATCAGATTTGTTTTTCTGCCAGAGTGATTTATTTTTGGATTGAAGCTTCCTTATTGTTATGGGTAATTAGTTTTTTCTGATTTTGGTAGTTGTTAATGGTACATATAGTTTGATGACTCTTTTGACTTCAAGTAAAAATATGCTGTAATGGTCTTCTACAGTACTGCATCCAGAGAATAGAAATTGCCAATCAAGGGATGAGAGATCGTTGTTTATAAGATCATAGTTGCCTTTTATGAAGTTATAATTGGGGATTCCGTTGTTGTGTGATGATTTTTGTGTGGGCATATGTTGAGACAAAAGTCAATCATATTGTGGTCACTGTTGGAAAAGGGTTCTTTAATTTGTGTTCCGTAAACTGAATTCAAACTATTGCAGAAGATGAGATCGAGGCAGTTGTTAAGTCTAGTGTTGTTGTTAGTAATTGTTATAATCCCAGATTTGCTACTGCATTGTAGAAGGTTGCATGTGTGGGTTCAGTTGTACATTTGTTAAGGGTCCAGTTAATATGAGGTAGATTGAAGTCACCAAGAAAGATAAAAGTGTGAGGGCAGGATGCTGCCCATGTTAGTAGTGTATTTAGCTTGTTTGCATGTTCGATGTCATAATCAGGGGCTCTATAACATAGTAAGAACTGAAATGTAATATTTAAGGACAGTTCACAGATGATGGTCTTAGGAATAGCAAGCTCCTGGGTAACTTGGATGTTTTTTAGATGTAGGGACTTTTTTTAGAAGATAGTAACACCACTTCCTCTACGGATTTCACAACCTGATTGTAAACATGATAGTCCCTTACTGTGGTAATGGAGTCAGGGAGAGAGGCATTGAGCCATGTTTCACAGACAAATATAATGTCAAATTTAGCTATATTTAGTAAGAGGAAAAATTCAGGTATTTTATTTACAAGGCTTCTTGCATTGAGTAGCTTGCATTTAAGGCCAGTTGTGGTTGGAATAGAGGTAGTTAGGAGTGTGCGTGCCTAGTTTTGAGTGATGTTGGATTGGATAGGGTGGGGTTAGATGCGGAGTTGTGGGTTGTGTGACTTTCTTTTGATGCAATCAACTTGGTAGTCAATGTATAGATCCTTTTCTCCATTGTATACCACTTCATAGTGCTTTACAGCTTACAGCCCTCTCTAAGCAGTTTACAGAGTCATCATATTGCCCCCCAACCATCTGGGTCCTCATTTTACCCACCTCGGAGGGATGGAAGGCTGAATCAACCTTGAAACTGGTGAGATTTGAACTTCCAAATTTCAGTCAGCTGGCAGTCAGCAGAAATAGCCTGCAGTACTGTACTCTAACCACTGCGCCACCGTGGCTCATAATGTTTACATAATGCAAGTTATATACCTGTAACAGGCATCATTCTTTATTATAAACCAGGATTGTCAAGCTCCCGGCCCGTGAACCAGATGTGGCACTCACTGTCCCCATATGTCACGCGACACCGACATGACGATGTGAGTTTGACACCCCTGTTATACCCATTTGTATGGTGACATCATTATGCGTGAGTCGTCGTTTTGATGTCATTGTGACTTGTTATGGATACCACAGTTATTCTGTATGCTAAAGGGAAGAAATCTCTCCCTCTCTCTCTTTCTGTCCCTCCCTCCCTTCCTCCGAAAAATTCCATGTTAGTGAACTTCAGAAGAAGATATGCAATATAGTTTTATTCCAGTGCCTGGAGGTTGTGGGGATTTAGATGGGAAACAATAACCTTCAACTGAATCCTGGCACAATTGACTTCCTATGCATTTTGGGGTCTTTCGGTTCTGGGACTATTGTTTCTTTGCCACTGGATAGGGTTGCCTAGAAAACTTCTAAAGTTCTCCTTCTGGGATTCTATAATTCTGCAGCTCCCTGATTCTTCTATAAGACAGAATGAATATTGTAAGGTCTTGGAAACCAAATGAAGTGATCCCACTCTATGAATTCTGAATGTTAATTTCACACGTTTTGGCAAGATAGTTGAGGTTCTTCTGATTCTTGTATGAAATACTATTCCTATCTCTTTACTCTCCCCTCACTCCTGTTGGCCTTATATCTTCCCTTCTTGAAAATAACAATTCAGATAAACACATTTCCACCCTTCCATATCTTCTCCAGTGAAATCAAAGTCTTCTTCCAGCTTCTCTCTGAGTGCAGAAATAATTGGTACATAGTGATAGAGTGTAGATCATCATAATGAGAAGCCTCTGCCCAAGTGTTCAATTTCCTAACTATTACACAATTTCTAGAGTTACTATCCGGTTCTTAAAACTGATACAGATGCTAGCTTGCAGATTCTCCATCCCTCCTGACGGCTCCTTCCCTGGGCCCGTTCCAGCACAATCTCAATCCCAGAGAGATGCACATTTTTGCTTTTCTTGTACACAGTTCCCTAGAGCCCAGTGCTGACGGGCATCGCATAATAAGACGTAGAACAAAAGATCCTAAACATTAGACATTTAACTGCAGAATAGCTGTCTGCAATTTTTTACATTACTGTGATGGTCAGCTTTATCCATTATGCTGGAGCGCGCAATCTTTTCTTGAGGAAATTTACAATTTGCACTATTCATCAAGACAGATACAATTCATTTCTTAGGGTTTTGGAAATTTGGCTCCTTTTTACCTCTGCTGACCAGGACAGAATCAAACTCGCTAATGTTTATAAAACACCCCATTAATGTTCAGTACTGAATTCGGAAGTATGCAGTACAGCTCTTAACAGATAGATTGCTGATGGAATCTGTCTCATAGAGTCCAGTTGATATTGCTGGTTATTCCCAGCAACTGTTTTGCTGAAATATCTTTGGCTTCCTTATTAAACTCTTCTGATTTGATTTACAACCAGATCTACCCCTTCTTGTAAATTAGAAAATCTGTTTGGAAACATTCATAAAAGTGAATGCAGATACATTCTTCCTTTGCTATAGTGTACTTAGAGTAGCACAGGTATTTCAATTTATTTTTGTAGACCTGAGAACAAACACTTCATATCTCAGATCTGAATAGCAACTAAATTTTGTCAATTATTTGCCTTTCCACTGGATTTTGGAAAGTTCACAAATCATAGTAGTAAGAACAGCATCATATTGGTATAGCTGAGCTAAGGATAGTGCAAATATGCTGCTTCTAATAGCAGATATAATAGTAACCTTGACCAATGGGCAGTGAGAACTATTGTGGTTAATTAAAATGTAAGTAGACTCCCGAAATTTCTGAACATTGTCTCAGAGAAGACATAGAAGAGGATTATTCTGGTTAATGCCATGCTGTTATTATATAATGATGCCAACTTATCCTCCCAAACACCTGAAGGCAGGAGAAGAAGCAATGGATGGAAACTAATCAAGAAGTGAAGCAACTCAGAACTAGGGAGAAATTTCCTGACAGAACAATTAATCAGTGGAACTACTTGCCTCCAGAAGTCGTGAATGCTCCAGCACTGGAGTTGTTTAAGAAGAGATTGGACAACCATTTGTCTGAAATGGTGTAGGGTTTCCTGCCTCAGCAGGGGGTTGGACTAGAAGAACTTCAAGGTCCCTTCCATCTCAGTTATTCTCTGTGTTAGGCTTGAACCAGATCAAGAAGAGGAGTATAAAAAGATGAAGTATTGACCAGTGGTGGGATTCATTTTTTTTTACTACTGGTTCTGTAGGCATGGCTTGGTGGACATGGCTTGGCCATGGCAGGGCAACAAAACAAGGCCCAGCCAATCAGCTGGGACTCAGGAGGCAGAGAATAGATGGGGGCGGGGCCAGTCAGAGGTGGTATTTTCTGGTTCTCCGAACTACTCAAAATTTCCACTACTGATTCTCCAGAACTGGTCAGAACCTGCTGAATACCCACCTCTGGTATTGACAACAATAAAGAAGTGGGTGTGCCATTGTCTTCTTCTGGAATGTTGCAACCACAATGACATTATATCAAGGACATTTTCCATAAGCCTGCTTCTATAGCTTTAATACAAACTTGTGCAACTTGTGACTTCCGACAGTGAAGTCAGGCAAAAAAATTTAAGTAAAGATCTGATCCTGCTTAGCTTCTGAGTCAGCCAAGGTCGTTGGTGTACAATATTAAAGTTTAAAGAATCTGACCAGCAGCAGAAAAATGTTTCAAGAAGGCAAAACAGATTGAAAAGATACACATCATTTGTCAAGAGCTGTCTAATAGCCCTTGAGACAGACAGTATACATTTTTAGAGTGGCATTATGATACTTGATGCTTTCTTTCAAATCAAGTCTCCTTATCATTCCTGCCGTTATTAAGTGGTGATCAGCCACTTCTAACTCTAATACTCTAATGTTGGGTTCCTCAGCAGGTCGCCTTGGAGAGTCTATTCTGCTCACCATCGTCTTCTTTCGTTCCCACCAAGCTCTCTGCCTTATCTCGTCTTAGTGTCTCTTAGATTCTTTTTAATATACAAAATGAAAAGCTAGCATGCTGCAAAGGAAAGCAGTTATGGACATAATCTGTATTTTCAGTCAGGCTTCAGACTCAAAAAGAGGGCTGTGAAAATATCTACAGACCCCTCAAATCCTGGACATAAACTGTTTCAACTCCTTCCCTCAAAGCGATGCTATAGAGCACTGCGCACCAGAACAACTAGACAGAAGGACAGCTTTTTCCCGAAAGCCATCACTCTGCTAAACAAATAATTCCCTCAACATTGTCCAACTATTTACTAAGTTTGCACTACTATTACTATAAATCTTCTCATCACTCCTTATCACCCATCCCCTCCCACTTGTGACTGTATGACTGTAACTTTGTCACTTTGAGCAGCTGCATGCACATTTGTGGCCCGCTGGAGGTCATTTTGCAGGGCTCTGGCAGTGCTCCTCCTGTCCCTCCTTGCACAAAGGCGGAGGTAGCGGTCCTGATGCTGCGTTGTTGCCATCCTACGGCCTCCTCCACGTCTCCTGATGTACTGGCCTGTCTCCTGGTAGCACTTCCATGTTCTGGACACTATGCTAACAGACACAGCAAACCTTTTTGCCACAGCTCACATTGATGTGCCATTCTGGATGAGTTGCACTACCTGAGCCACTTGTGTGGGTTGTAGACTCTGTCTCATGCTACCACTAGAGTGAAAGCACCGCCAGCATTCAAAAGTGACCAAACCATCAGCCAGAAAGCATAGGAACTGTGAAGTGGTCTGTGGTCATCACCTGCAAAACCACTCCTTTATTGGGGATGTCTTGCTAACTGTCTATGCTTTCCACCTGTTATCTATTCCATTTGCACAACAGCCATGTGAAATTGATTGTCAATCAGTGTTGCTACCTAAGTGGACAGTTTGATTTCACAGAAGTGTGATTGACTTGGAATTACATTGTGTTGTTTAAGTGTTCCCTTTATTTTTTTGAGCAGTGTATATTCCCCACCAATAAGCAGCTGTGTCTTTCTGGTCGCTTTTACAATGGCATTGAAAAAAATGACTTATGGCCATTTTTCACACTTTCAACCGTTGTGGCATCCCCAGAGGTACACGATCAAAATTCAGATGCTTGGCAACTGACTCGTATTTACGACGGTTACAGTTGTCCTGGGGTCATGGGATTCCCTTTTGTGACCTTCTGTGACAAGCAAAGTGAATGGGGAAGCCAGATTCACTTAACAATTGGGTTACTAAATTAACAATTGCAGTGATTCACTTAACAACAGTGGCAAGGAAGGTTGTAAAATGGGGCAAAATTTGCTTCACAACCATCTTGCTTTGCAACAGAAATTTTGGGCTCAATTGGAGTTGTACGTCAAGGACCATAACGTTCTCTTTTTGGAGATCCTCAGCTGCAGAATACCTTTCAGATTTTATTGATTTTGGGGGCCCACAATTTTCTACAACTGTAAATTTGTTGCTAGAAGTCCTCTCTTGTTAATTTTCAGGAAACATCAAACAATTTTCTCTTAATTTTATATCCTGTTCTACTTTATGCTTTTTAAAAAAAATAGTTGTGGTTTTTATTTTATTTTTTGCTTTTTTATGACTGCTTTATTTTAGTTGGCTATATTGTGTATTTGGGGGAATTCTAGGACGGTTAGTTAAATTGTTATTTTAACCTAACTGTGGATGTTTTACTCCCCCTCCCCCTCTATACATCATGTAAGCCTTGGAGAGTCATTATACTGTGGCAGGAGATAAGTACAATGAACAAACAAATAATCATAGGTTCTTTATGAATTTTTATTATATTTATTGTATAATTTATTTATCATGTCGTTCTTCTCTGTCCTGGGATTTTTTTTTTTTTTTAGTGGGAAAGCTATTGAATTAAATAACTAAACAAAAAATTTACACATAAAGGAGAGTATTTGTAGCTTAGGGTTGACATGAGAAGTCCTTGGTGCTCTCTGAGCTTGTTCTGACCAGTTCTGGAGAACCGGTAGCAGAAATTTTGAGTAGTTAGGAGAACTGGCAAATACCATTCTCTGACTGTCCCCACCAACCTCATCTACTCTCTGCCTCCCGAGTCCCAGCTGATTGGTTGGCTCTTCTTTTCTTGCCCTGCACAGGAGAACGGAGCTGGAAAGTGGGTTAATGGGGGTGGGGAGGGAATGGGATTTTGCTGTAACCTTCCCCTGCCACACCCACCAAGCCACACCCATCAAGCCACACCATGCCCATCAAGCCATGCCCACAGAACGAGTAGTAAACATTTTTGAATCCTACCACTGGTAATAACATCAGTGGTGATCAAAATCCAAAGCCAAACAACTCTTTTTTCAAACTGGTCTTCAAGAAGCGCAACCTTCAAATAGAGAATTCTCTTTCCAAGGAAAATTGTATGACTTATATATACCAAATATATACAGTATTTGAATTATATTGCTTATATTTAACCAACCATATAGGTCCGTGTTGGCGAACCTCTATGGTACGCATGCTGGAAGCAGCACGCAGAACCAGTTCTGCCGGTATGTGAGAGCTTGTCCGGAAGAGCCCCACTGCGCATGCATGGGGGAGGGGCAGGGGTGCATGGGAGTTGTGCGTGCATGCCCAGAGATGTGCGGCATGTGCGTGGGGGAACACACACACATGTGCGGACACATGGCACGCATGGGGGGGATTGTGCACATGCACAGATGCATGTCGCACACAGGGGGATTGCACGTACATGCACAGAGATGCGTGTTGCATGGGGGGTCACATGCGCATGCACAGGGGGCATGGGGGCTCAGCGCGCATTGCCTTCTGGGTGCTGGCATGAGAGCACACGCACAATTATTGGTACGGCAGCCAAAAAAGGTTAGCCACCACTGACATAGGTCAATAGTTTTCAATGTTTTTCTTCATCATGGGCCTCCTTTAAATACCTTTTGTGACCACAGACCATGATCACAGACTCACAAGACTTAACTCAGGGCCACAGGTTGAGAACCGCTGATATAGGTTATATATTTCATTCATTTGAATTAAGCTTTGAGCTTTGCTGGCTGAGGAATTCTGGGAGTTGAAGTCCACAAGTCTCAAAGTTGCCAAGGTTGGACAGCCCTGTTCTAGACAGTCATGTATTATTGAGACAATAGACGTTCTCCTGCTTCTCCTGCTTGGTGTTCCCAAACACAACAAACCCCCTGTAGTTAAATCAATGATTCCTTTATTAGGAGCGCCAGCAGCACCTCAGCAAAAAGTTTCTCTCTCTCTCATAGCAGGCTAACAAGTCTGTCCAGCAGGGAGATGAATAATTGTCTGCCACACTGATTAAATCTCTTCCCCCTGCCTTTTATCCCACAGAGCTAGGGTAGGGCTTTGCTAGTGGTGATGGCTCTTCTGTCCCAAGGACTGGCCCAGAGATTTCCACTGCTCTCCTCTCCTCTGCCTTCTGCACATTTGCGCGTCCGGCACTGGACTCAACTGTTCCTCCTCTTCCTCATCAGCCATCTCCAGACCTGGGGGCCTGTTGACTCTCCACCTGAGGGCCCACACTCCACTTCTGTCTCAATCTCTGACAGCTCCATTCCCTCTCCCCCCTCAGAGCTCTCAGGTTGTCTTGATGCTGACCCTGACTCCCAATGAGTCTTCATCTGATTCAGGCGCTGGAGGGGCTGGCGGCTGACAGGCCACAACACTTGAGCAGGGGGCTGGACTAGAAGACCTCTAAGGTCCTTTCCTTCATTCTAAAAAAAATCTATTAAATTGCTATTTGGCACAGAATTTTTAGGTATAAATTCCTATCTTAGTTATTACCTTGATCCAGTTTCCCCCACCCTATTTTTACACTTTATGCATTTAGACCATCCTGTTTTAGCTGCATCACCTTTAGTCTTGCTTGATCTGTCATAATGTATTGATTCGAGGCTTCAGAGGATAATTAGGACTGCAGAAAAAACAATTACTACCAACCTGCCTTCCATCGAGGACTTGTACACTGCACGAGTCAAAAAGAGAGCTCTGAAAATATTTACAGACTCCTCACATCCCGGACATAAACTGTTTCAACTCCTTCCCTCAAAATGACGCAATAGAGCATTGCACACCAGAACAACTAGACACAAGGAGAGTTTTTTCCCAAAAGCCATCACTCTGCTAAACAAATAATTCCCTCAACATTTTCTAACTATTTACTAAGTCTGCACTACCATTACTATAAATCTTCTCATCACTCTTTATCACACATCCCCTCCCACTTGTGACTGTATGACTGTAACTTTGTTGCTTGTACCCTTACAATTTTTATTGACTTTTTCCTAGTATTATTTGATTACTTATTGTACCCAATGACTATCATTAAGAGTTGTACCTTATGATTCTTTACTCTTGACCAATGTATCTTTTCTTTCATGTACACTGAGAGCATTTGCACCAAGACAAATTCCTTGTGTGTCCAATCACACTTGTCCAGTAAAGAATTCTATTCTATTCTATTCTATTCTATTCTATTCTATTCTTTTAAACTGACCCACTGTTGATATGATCACAAGGAGAAGTAAGATATTTACATCACACTGCAAATAGCAGGTAAACAAAATAACAACGGTTGTCAGAGGCTGAGAAATAAGTTATTTATCCTCCAAATATATGGCAGCAGGGACAAGTTGCTAGCAACTTTCCAAGTAGAAAGCGAATGACTTTGGAAGCATTCGTGAACGGATTAGTTGGATTAATAAATGTATTCGTTCATTAAACCCATAATGGGTATTTTAAAAATATCAATCCGGTCTGAAATGGGGTGTCTCTTGTGAAAGTATTTTTGTACATCTTGTGATTCAGGCAAATTAAAAGGATGATCCAAGCAAAATATGCATCCTTGTTGTAGTGGAAAAAACAGCCAAGGATGGTTTTAGCATAAAGAAATAGAAAGTAGTTGCTTCACAGGGAAGATTCCAAAATGGGAAGCCCATTATTGAAATCCAATCCCCCACACTTGTTATGTCCAAGGATCAAAACCCATACGTGAAATTGTAGTTCAGAAGAGTTATTGCTCTAGTTTATATATAAGAATCTATTCAACTAAAGTTCAATGCTAAATTGGTGCCAGCTAAGGGTCAATGGAATTCAAGAGGACTTGGATGGGCAGTTTATGAGAATGTAACAACTCTAAGCTGATGACACACTTAACTCCATCCTCCATCTCAATAATGCAATTATGGCATGAAGTATTTAGAAAAGAAACAAGCATTCTGGTAGATTTTTTTTTTTTTAAAGAGGAGCTGTTACCCTTTCCCTTTGTTTCAATTTTGAGACAAATTCAACAATTTCCTATTTATTTTTCCTAAATAATTAAATGAACTGTATTAAATTATCTCACGGCTGATTTTAGGGACACATGAAGAAGTTGATGTTTATCAACAATTTAGCCTACCAAGATTCTAGGCAATAATGGTTTTTTTTTTTTTTTTGCAATATGTATACATTTTCTTTTTTTACTCCAGATCTGATCTGAATCTAATTTGATCTTAATACTGCAACTGTTCGCCTCTCAGGTCATTGTATTCTTTAAGATGAACAACATGTAGTGTCAAAAGTAAAATCGAGAGTGACAAAGGATATCCTAATATTACTATTTCAGTTTCATAGAATGGATATGTAATCAAGAATCTGAGCAGACTGTTGGTCAGTACCCCTGATGCAATGACTTTTCCCTCCACCTTGTTGACCAGGATTCTGATGACCACGGGTCATACGTTGAATTGGCTGAAATGGGGAACATGTGTCTGGGTATAGAGAAGGCTGATAAGAAAAACTAGAGGGGCTCTTACAACAACTTGCTTGGAATGCTTACTACTAGGAGGAGGGTCCTTGGAAGGTTTAGGTACTTTTTTTTGCTTATCTCCATTTACAAGATAGCATGAACATAAACATGAACAAAGGAAGTAAATACAGATAAATGGGGACAGTAAGACAAGAATGGTAAGTATGCTGGTGTGTTTATGGACATCCCCTTTAAGGACCTCTTAGGAATGGGGTGAAGTCCACGGTAGACAGTTTGAGACTGAGGCTGTGAGAGTTTGAGGCTGTAACTATGGAGTCGGGTAGGGCGTTCCAAGCATTGACCACTTTGTTGCTGAAGTTGTATGTTCTGCAATCGAATTTGGAGCGATTTACCTTGAGTTTGTATCGGTTGTTTGCCCGTGTATTATTGTGGTTGAAGCTGAAGAAGTCATTGATAGGCAAGATGTTATAGCACACAGTTTTGTGAACTATGCTTAGATTGGACCATAGGTGGACCAGTTCCAGATTGTCCAAGCCCAAAATTTCAAACCTGGAGACATAGAGAATTCTACTGTGAGTGGAGAATAGAGTGAATTCTATTATTGAGCAGAGTTTTGTACATTCCTGTTTATGATGCCTTCATAAACTTGCTGTTGAAATCATTCTAGGTTCTTCTAGCTTGATGGGAGGACCAACTTTTGTCCAGATCTGAATTAAAGTGAGACTTAGAGAGAATGCTCTTTGCCTCTTGTTCTCACTGAGCCAAACCTAAACTCCTGATTAACAAGACTAAGTGAACTATGCTGAATGTTCCATGAATACATTATTTTATTTAGAAAGAGGGAGTTGTGAGGAAATTGGTATTTATCAAAAGATGCACCCACTCGTGTCACGAGGAGTCATGATATGTTTTTTTGCTCCAGTTCCCTTTTGTTCCAGATTTAGTTGAATCCAAGGTGATCTTAATAAACACAGTCAGTTCACCTCTTGTGTTGTTGCCTTCGCATAAATGAACAATACTGGAGTCAGGGAAGATTGTGATATGTCAACAGCCATAATCAGGGTCTCTTCAAATCTTCCAATTTTATATATCCCCCATTTACCTTGAATTAAAATACTTTATAGACAATGAAATATGACATGCTAACTATATATCCATATGTCTGCATATATTCTGCTTTCTGCGTAGACAATACATTAAGGTTGACACTTAATTTAAATCAGCACAGTTTTGCATTATTCAGTAGATGGTTGTGAGCTGCTTTTCTTTTGTACTTTTGGATTAATTTCATTGTTGGGAGATTTTTATGTTTTTTAAAATGCCTGGCTCAGTATCCACAAGTTCCAAGAAAAGAAGTACAACATTTGCCTATCTAACTAGATAGAAAACAAGAGAATGCAGTATTTTTAGGGAGCAGCTTCTAGACCAGTTGTTCTTTAGCCCTAAATTTAGGAAGATATGATATAGTGTATTAGCAATGCTCCATAGAGTGATTGACTGTTCTGCATTTATAGCCTTCTTCAGTGGTGGAATCATTGCAATTTTTGTAAAGGAGAAGAAACGGTCACTAAGACTAATCTGTATGGGCCTTCCCACAGTGTCTGCTCTGTCCTCACTACTTGTTAGTCTGTGCAGCTCGACATGCAGCTAAACTCACCCGTCCTCCAAGAAAACAGATCGTGTGTGTAGATCTAGATACTTTATTGAAAGAACAGGATATGGCGAAACTGGGGAAAATAGGAATACATACAATGAGAACCAAATACAAGGTAGGCAGTATTGAGTTATTGCCGAACATAACAATTAATAAATATTAGTAATCTAAATCTCACCAGCAATGCTCTGTGTATGGGATGTAGGTTTGTCCTTGGATGACCATGTGTCACAGATTAAGATGGGTTTTACTTTGTGCTTCTAGCTCCTCCAAATGCTAAAGGAAAATGGAGTTTGGCTTCCCAGCATGCACTTGTTTTGAGGGTGTGGGCTGATAGGTAAAGGAATTGGGTCAGTTTCAAAACAATATGATTGGTATTTGTCCCTCTGGCCACTAGATGGCTCTAGAGAGCAACAACAGTATATAAAAAAGTTATTTGCTGGGGCATATAATTTATTATTATTGTTGTTGTTGTTGTTGTTGTTAGCATATGGTGCTGTAACAGTAACCAGGAGATCACAGAGTAGTAGTTTAGCTTGCTAAAGTACCAGCCCTATTATAGGACACGCTTACATGCTTCCCAAGGTGCACCACAGGAGGGCGAGCTGGCATTTCACCAGAGAAGAAGATGACCAGGTCTTCCTGCAACTGCATGCAAGGGCCTTTCCTTCCTGGAGCTGCCTTGTAAGTGGGAGCCACAACCCAGAAAAATTCAGAGACATCCGGAATTTGGTGGTTTGCACAGAGCACCAATTTGTCTCCCCATGAAAGTGGTACCTATCTAACTACTTGCACAGAACATGCTTTCGAACTGTTAGGGGGACAGAAGCTGGGGCAAGTGACAGGCACTCACCCAGCCCTGCAGAGCTAGGACTCGAACTGCCGGAGCTGAGACAATCACCAGTGTCATTAAGCCACTGAACCACTGTGCCTCCCTTCCTACAGTGCAACCTTAGAGAATATGGAGGAAAGCATAAAGAACATGCCATTAGTGTATTAAGCAATACTCTGCAATAGCATCTCAGTCAAACACCAGAGCAATTTTATGTATTTATAACCTACCTCTATTATGCTTATGAACAACTCAGGCAGCAAACACACACCATGCTCCTTTTTCCTCTTATTTTCCCCACAACCACCACCCCGTGATGTGAATTGTGCTGAGAAGGGAATAACTGGCACAAAGTCACCCAGCTGGCTTTCCTGCCCAAGCAGGGGCTACCACTTACAATATCTTGGTTTTTAGGCCAGCACTATTACTATTAAGCCTCCTATCCTTCGATTCACCCATTCCCTCCCACTTGTGACTGTATGACGGTAACTTTGTCCCTTTGTCCCTTGTATCCTTACAATTTTTATTGACTGTTTCCTAGCATGATTTGATTGCCTATTTGTACCCTATTACTATTATTAAGTGTTGGGCCTTATGATTCTTGACAAATGTATCTTTTCTTTTCTGTACACTGAGAGCATTTGCACCAAGACAAATTCCTTGTGTGTCCAATCACACTTGGCCAATAAAGAATTCTATTCTATTCTATTCTATTCTATTCTATTCTATTCTATTCTATTCTATTCTATTCTGTTCTGTTCTGTTCTGTTCTGTTCTGTTCTGTTGTTCTGTTCTGTTCTGTTCTGTTCTATTCTATTCTATTCACTTAACCACTACACTAAACTGGCTATTTGACTATTAAATATGCAAATATTTGACCATTTTTTTTTAAAAAAAGAATTTTTGCACCCTGTTTAGGGCTGAGAATCAATAAAAATGTAAAACATCTGCCTTATGTAGGGTTTGAATGGCTTGAAAAAATGGCTACTGTTTTGTTCTTAAAAACGCAATATGCATTATATGGAACATATGGGGGTCATCGGAATAGGACTTCATTGAGTTGTTTTCCAGCCAATGTTCACAACTACATTTCTTCCAGAGAATCCCCAAGGGACTTGCTTTCCAAAGGCAACTGGTCTTTCTTGTTTTGCTTGAAGATGTTTCACTTCTCAGCCATGACACTTCTTCAGTTCTGACTGAATGGTGGAGAATGGAAAGATTTATATTCCTTGCAGTCATCTGGTCATTAGCACTCTTTCTGAGAGTTATTGAGGCCACTTGGAGGTTTGTCTGTCACCTAAATCCTGCAGTTTGCAATCTTTTCTGGAAATCCATTCATAACTCCCATACCATTCAAAGCAGAATTCGCATTCAGCAGGTTCTAACCAGTTCTGGAGAACCGGTAGCAGAAATTTTGAGTAGTTCAGAGAACTGGCAAATGCCACCTCTGACTGGATATTTTACAGTATGCCCCTGCTATGCCCACCAAGCCATGCCCACAGAACCAGTAGTAAAAAAATTTGAATCCCACCACTGATTCAAAGTATGTTCATCCCAAAGTGCATAGCTAGATGTCTATGGAGATTCTCAATCATCTAAGCCAACCATGACCTGGATGACTGAGAACCTCCATAGACATACTTCTCAGGAAGGCCATGTAAAACAAGGACAAGCAGAGCAAGAGTTAAAATGGGCCTTCTCAGATCTATCTACTCTTTTTCTCACATGAATTTTCACACTAAACAGTAGTAAATTCTCCTTGTATTACAGGGGGAAAATGTTTTCAGAGAATCTACCCAAAAATGTTGGGTTCACAAATATAAGATCTTTATTAACAGTAGACGATTTTGGATTGTTTTTCTGAGCAGATATGCTATTTCTTTCCTGAGCAATTTTGGTCAGAAGACAAATGCAAAAATTATAAACAAGAGATTTCTGTCAACTTGCAGAATAAATAAAACCATTTAAAAAGCATTTTAAAAAGGCAGTTTTAGCAGCAAAATCTGGAGAGGTTTAATCAAGGGGATTCAGCTAAAATTCATCCTTTATTTGTCCAAAGTCAATTCTTCCCATCCCCCTTTTCTTTTTTGTTTTGTAAAGCATTAAGTCCCTCCCTTAATTAAGTCTACTGGGGTTTAATTGTGTTGATCTCATTTTAAACCAAGCTCAGCACAATTAGACACAATGAGAAAATTGGGAGATAATCAGTTCAGACACGCACCCCCCCTTCACCCAACTAAAATCCATTTTAGATCATAAATTGTTTCATTCTGCATGGACCTCAAATTACGGGTCTATCTCCTTTAAAAAAAAATGTTTGGGAGAGAAAAAAAATAAGCAAGAAGAGAAGAAAATTAAACTGATTATCTCCAGCTTATCATACATCTCATATATAGACGGTCAGGGCAATCGCCAATCAAAATTACCTCTAGTTAATCTTATTGGAGGGAAAAATTCAATTATATTTATCAAGGTTATTTCATACAGTCTAGTTATTGCCTTAGAAAAATCTAGCTTTGGTATTAAGGTTGTTGACATTGTCCATACATTAAGTGTATGTTATGTTTTAAGTGAGTATGTATGTATATATATATATATGTAGGTCTAGGTGTGTTCAGGTCTTTTCCTGTGTAAGATTAAGAGTATCTTGGCAACATTTCGGCGAGGTCCCACTCGCCATCCTTAGGCTGGTGCTTTTAGCTTTGTGCCAGTGCAAGCAGTGCGTGATCGGAGCTGCCATCTCTCTATAAATACTGGTGGTGGAGGCTGGTGTGCTGGGCTGATTGGCTACGCTGCTGCCTCTTGATTGGTTGATGGAGTTGATATTGGTATAATAGGCTGTGTGATGGCCTTGTGAGTTTTGTTGTGGAGGTATCCTGGATCTTGTGCTGTAATCTCCTGGGTCGTTTGTTTTGTAGTGATCTTTTTTCCATTAGCCTCTCGTGTTTTAACGGCTTGGGTAATGGGTTGTGTGATGGGCTTGTGAGTTCTTTTGTTGTGGTATCCTGGGTCCTGCATTGTAATCTCCTGGGTCGTTTGTGTTTTGATCTCTATTCCATTAGCTTCCTGTGTAGTAATGGCTTGGGTTGGGTGATGACCTTGTGAGACTTATTGCTGTGGTATCCTTGGTCTTGTGCTGTGATATCCTGGGTCATTTATTGTGTTGCAACTTCTTGAGTTCTTGTGGTGTAATTTCCTGAGTTTTCTGATGTGATATCCTGAGCGGGCTGTGATGTAGCATTCTGGGTTTTAGTTGGGCTTCGAGTTTGGGGTCTGGGTCTGTGTTCTTGGCATGTGTCAGCCTTTTTGGTTTTGGGGTCGGGGGGTGAGACAGCTGGGAAGGCAGCCATGGTCTGTTTTCTGGAAGGTGGTTGTCCTTCGTTTATAGGATGGGCTTGGGCTTGGGTCTGATGAGGGGGATTGGCAGTGGTGTCCCGTGTTGTTTTGGGTCTGGTGTTGGTTTTCGTGGCTGGGACTCGTTTGTTGGTGAGGGCTAGCTTCCAGATGTCTGGTAGGCAGGAGGTATCATCCCGTCTATTCATATTATGGGGGTGTTTCTCTATCTTGATGGCTTCCCTGATTATTCTCTTGCTGGAGTGTTCAGTGTCGGATATTAATTTGGTTCCTTCGAAATTAATTTCATGTCCTGTGGCTTTAAGGTGCTGGAAGAGGGAGGAAGTATTTTATTCTCTTCTGACTGCGTTTTTGTGTTCTGCGATGCGTGCATTTACTCTCCTGTTGGTTTGTCCAATGTATGTGGCTGGGCAATTGTTGCACAGTATTTCATAAACTCCTTGGTTTTCTAGCTGGATCTTGTCTTTGGGGTTTCTTAGGATGTTGGTTATTTTTTGGTTAGTGCCGAAGGCTGTCCTGATATTGTGTTTGTGGAGAATTTTGCTGATTTTGTCTGTGGTGCCTTTGATGTAGGGGAGGAGTCCGATACCATTGTGTTTGAGCTGGAGGTATCGGGGGGATCTGGGCACAACAGATCCCCCTGATACCTCCAGCTCAAACACACCCCAACCAGGCACCCAGATGAAACCTAGCTTCCTAATAAATGATAGCCATCCATTTACTCAGAGCCAAGCTTCACTAAAAGCCTCCAATACAGAAACACAAT
Organism: Pseudonaja textilis; assembly: GCF_049901715.1. Taxonomy (NCBI): domain Eukaryota; kingdom Metazoa; phylum Chordata; class Lepidosauria; order Squamata; family Elapidae; genus Pseudonaja; species Pseudonaja textilis. The sequence goes on from NC_141994.1 coordinate 63,770,360, forward strand.
GTTGCTGACCAATGAAGACAAAAAAAGCTACAAAACAGACAGAAGATATTAGAAACACCAATCAAGCAGAACACAGCAAACTCCAAGACCAATAAACACAAACCAAGACTCCCAACCAATCAGGATGAAGAAAAAACCATTCTGGCACAGCAGTAGGCTAGCCCCAAATTTAAAACTGAAACAGCTGTGAAAGTCTGACTCACAAACACAATACAGAAGCCTGATGATGGCAGATGAGATTCTGCTGAAATGTTGCTACAACTTTTAAAGCACAACTATAATGACGTGGGAAAATACCCGAATAAAGCTGAATACTATATATATATATATGGCATTGGCTTTGCTCAGTATTTTCCCACGTCATAGTAGCTGTGCTTTTAAGTTAACAAGCAAAGTTCAGCGATCTCATCTGCCATCATCAGGCTTCTGATGATGGCAGATGAGATTCTGCTGAAACGTTGCTACAATTTTAAAAGCACAGCTACTATGACGTGGGAAAATACCCGAGCAAAGCCGAATGCCATACATGTAAGTACCCACGAAAACTTAAGAATGAATATATATATATATATAATGTATGTATGTATGTATGTATGTATGTATGTATATGTATATGTATTGTGTGTGTTTATGTATGTGTGTGTGTGTATGTGAACACACACACACACACACACACACATATATATATATATATATAACAAATTAAATGGTCATTAAGTCTTGCTTGCATATTAACAAAGAAGTATGATAATATTATATTTGACAGATTTGTAAGAAATCATAAATACAGAAATTATGGCAAATTTTAGGAGGGAGGCTCATACAATGGTTAATAGACTTCAATTCTCAGCCTACGTTGTCATTGGGGGGGGGGAGGAATTCTAGTTACAAATTTGATAACAGATTACTAGTCAGGCTGGAAGCCAGCCACCTGATTAAGGCAATTTAAATGCTTGCAAAGTGGCAAGATTAAAATCAAATAAGTGCCGATTTTTCCCCTCCCTTCACCTCACTTATCGTTCCCTGGATTCGTTCCTTAACTACCAGGTGGCAGAGAAGTCTGGCTAATTTCCTTCCACGCCAATTACCCCAGGATGGTTTTTAGGGTGAAGCAGAATAATTACTGCACTATCAGTCCAAAATGGGACACTTAATGTGTTTAAGAGAGATTTTGAGCCTTAGCAGGGGACGCTGCTGCCTTGAGCATCATGTGTATTTGGTACCAAATGCAAAGAGGCAGGCAAAGAGGCTAGACTTCTGGAGTTAACTCTTAGGCAAGAAGGATGCCCAAGGTGAACAAAAAGCAAAGGAAAAAACTCCTGGGAAGATATGGAATGAGCTAATTCCAGATCCAGGTTGGGTAGCAGGCTGTGGGCAAAGCTAGGCGGGTTATGGAAATCTGATTTATCACCTATCTCCAAGACAGCCTTTATCACAACTCTGCCTTCAAAACTTAAATCCATGGCAGAGAAAGAAAACAATACCAGAGATATCTGTAAAAGGACAACAAATGCTTAAGTATGGTAGTCATCATCATCATCATCATCATCATCATCATCATCATCATCATCATCATCATCATCATCCTGATTTCTCCTTCAAGTGATACATTCATGTTTCCCCCTGTTGTCTTCTTGGATGCTTTTTCAACCTCCCAGCCTAGCTCTCAATTTCGTTAGTAATCTCTCTTCCAAATACTAGCCAGGTCTAATCCTCCTTTTCGGAGCTCACTCAAGGGCAGTCAAGGGCAACAAGATGCTTTGAAAACAACGGACAGGATGGGTGAAGCGGTCCTTTTCTTCAATGGATCTTCTGCATTAAAACAGGATTGCATAAGGTGTGACACCCCTCCCCGCCAAAGACAAAGGCAGGCAAAAGAGTTAGTGGAGAGATATGTTTAGGGTTAGAAGATGGCATAGCCACTCTACTTTAGTGATTTGAAGATCACAGCTAACCAAATATTGTCTGCCTTCCCTGGGCAGAAATTTGCCAAGGCAAGGTCCTCTAGGCAATAGAAAAAGTATATAGCTGCTCCAGAAATAAAGACAGTGACAGTGACCAGCGTAGTTTCTATCAGGATCTTCAGATGATCCATAACACAGTTCTGAGTCCTCTAAATACTTGGCCAGCAAAGTTCTTAGGTTGTTTCCTTCCCTTAAAAGTCTGGACTACACACATCAATGTAAGAATAGTTAAGGAGACTTCTTTCTTCTCGTAATGATCAACCAGAGACCTCTGGAAGTCCAACTCTGGAAATGCCACAAGACTTGAAGGACCTTTTAGGATGAAGGATGAAGGTTGGATTGTCCCTCCAGAAATGCTGCCAGATGTGAGAGTGCTTTCAAGGTGGCTGCGGGTGGGGAAAATGGCTCAGTGATTAAACATGCTGAGCTTGTCAGCTGGAAAACTGACAGCCCAGGTTTGAGACCTGAGTGCCATGTGAGCTCTTGCTCCTGCCCACCTAGCAGTTCAAAAACATGAAAATACGAGTAGATAAATAGGTACCACTTCAGTGGGAAGGTAACAGCATTCTCTGCAGGTTGGTATATAGTCATGCTGGTCACATGACCATGGAAAGGGTTTTTGGACAACACTGACTCCTCCAGCTAAGAAACAGAGTTGAGTAACACCCCCTAGAGTTGGATACAACTGGAAAGGGGAAACCTTTACCTTAACCAAAGGTAACTGGACTTCCTTGTTTTTCTTTGAAGACATTTCTCTTCTCATCCAAGAAGCTTCTTCAGCAGGAAGAGGGGCAACTTCTCTTCACCAATCAGTGTTCTGTCTCACCTGTGACCACGAGGTGAGAGTCCAAATTTCCAAAGGAATATAAATAAACAGACAGGACCAGGAACAACAGAGTTAAATTCCTTTGGCTTGAGAAGTCCTTGGCAGTCTTCCGAAAGCTGCCTGCCAAGTCCGATAACAAGACAAAACCATAAATCAAAGGCAAACGCCACACAGATAATTTGTCAAAGCTTCAATCCCAAACAAACAAGTTGTCCCGAACAAGGATTCAGAGCTAACACGCCCCCTTTTATTTCCTGAGGGGCGTGTCAGTCTCTCATCTCAGTCCCTGATTTGACATTTCCTTTTACGTTGCATTTCACGTCTATGTCTATGTCTTTGCCTTGCATCAAACCAACATTCCTCAGTCAGAGGCTCCGCTATGCTCTCCTGATTATCTGCCGACACCTGAGGCACAACCAGGGAGGAAGGTCCTGGGGAGGAAGAGGATTCCGAATCCTCCAGCAACGCAGACTCAAACCTCAGAGCCAAATCCTCCTCTTCTTCCTGGCTCAAGTCTGTGTTTTCCAGCAAAGCAGGCTCAAATCTTGAGGCCAAATCCCTCTCTTCCTCATTGCTTAAGTCTGTATCTTCTAACAAGGCAGGTTCAGACTTCCGAGTCACAACAAATCAGTATGCATTGTGTGTATGTACACACATAGACACACACACACACACACGCACGCACACAGACACACATTAATTTAAATATATATTAAATTAAAAAAGTATTCAGTATGAATAGCAAGCATTTGTTTGAAGACACTCTGCAAGCAAGAACAGAATAGTGGTGAGATGGGTAAGACTAATACCAACAAAGCAATCCTATGCAACAATCCTATGGTAATCCTACAGGTACGATAGGATTACTTGTCCTTGGTAGTTTATATACCAAGTTTTTTCTTTTTTGTGGGTCGGGATGGGGGGGTAAGATTGGAGGAGAACTGCAGCCTTCCTGAAAATCTGAAACTACTTATTACTTAATACTCTGCTGTACCAACCACGAGTGAAGCATTATTTTCCATCTGGTGAATTTGCACTTGATTTCTTTAATGATGATTATCGGAATGTAAATTATGTACTCCAGCCAAGAATTCTGGAAGGTCGTTCTTATAAAAAGAGAAAAATGATTTCAAAAAAAAAAAAAATTCAAAATCATTATAGTTGGAAAGGGGATCCTGGCAGTGTTCGCTTTTTACAAACAGCAAACAACACACACACCCCTCCTCCTTCATCATCTCTTTGCCTCCTTGGTTTTCTGATTATTTAATGGAATATTGATTTATGATTGTACGTAGCAGATGGTTTGTGATAATGCTAGCTAAAATCAGGCTCTTCAAAAGAAAATCTCTGTCTTAAGAAGGTTTCTCCAACCTCATAATGCGTTTGGCACTCTTGTAGTCTAACTAGATCCTCTGGGGATTCAGGACTGTCACTGACCTATATCTTCCCTGTATTTTATACGATACTGCTACATTCAGCACACTTTCTGTCTCTGATTCTCTGAATCTTTGCTGGCAGCAAATGCTGAATGCAATAATATTATGTTTTGACTTTTTTTATTTTTGCTCTACAAATTAGACTGTGCTAAGATAATGCACATCAATATGAACCCAATTTCTAACATTTCTTAGTCACATTTAGCAAATTGGCTCAGGTTCCATGCTTGATCATGCTCTTTGGTATAGCTGAAAGAAACACAACTTTGTGGAGGAGGTCCCATCTGATTTCTGGTAGTCCTTGATTTATGACCAATTGCTTAGTGACTGTTCAAAGTTACGACAGATCCTGAAAAAGGTACTTACGATCTGGTAGCCATACCTCCCCACTCCATTGTCATGTGATCACATTTTGGGTGCTTGGCAACCAGACTGCTTATACAATCATTTGAAAGTAGCATCATGTGATTGTGATTTATGATTTTTTGCCAGAAATTGGTATTTACTTCTGATTTCTGGATAGTGAACAAAGGGTTTGCTTAACGACTACAGTGTTTGCTGAATAGAAATAATAGAATGGAATAGAGTAGAGTAGAATAGGAAAGAAAAGAAATAATAGAATGGAATAGAGTAGAGTAGAATAGGAAAGAAAAGAAATTAGAATAGAATAGAACAGAACAGAACAGAATAGAATAGAATTCTTTATTGGCCAAGTGTGATTGGACACATAAGGAACTTGTCTTTGGTTCATAAAGTGTACATAAAAATACATTCATCAACAATCATAAGATATAAGTGATAGACATAGGATACTAAATAAGCAATCAAATCATACAAGGAAATTAAATAAAACAATATAAATCATAAAGATACAAGCAACAAGGTTGTAGTCGTAAGTAGGAGGAGATAGGTAATAGGAAGGAAGGATGATCAAAGCATTCACTTCATGGCTATAACATTTGCTTAATGACCGTCACAAAAAGGTAATAAAATTGGGCATAGTCACACAGGCCACCCTTGACTTATAACCATAACTGTGTGCCCAATTACAGTTGTAAGTCAACTATTACCTGAATGCACATGGAATGTGCATTTATAGGCCATATCTGCTGATGAAGTTCATTGGGTAAGGGGTATACCTGTAAAATTTAAGGGGTAATAAATAGAAAATGTATCCTCATACACTGAATTGGGATTGTCTTAAATTGGGTGAATCAATTATTTGCTTTCATAAAGGATTTTCTAGCATCCGAAATGGGCCCTACGATCAGACAGGAACAAACATTATGTTGTACTGTTTGACTGCTTCAACAATTCTTCATCACAATGAATAAGTAACCATGGGGGGTTCAGAAGTACTTCTTAATGTTTATGAGGTTCACTGGCAGTGTCCTGCAGACAACGCTATTTCCTCAATACACTCTGAAATGATCTGTGTCTCCAAGTTCCTGATATCACTTGAGACTTTCAAGAAGAGATTGGATTCCCATCTGTCAGAAATGGTGTAGGGTCTCCTGCTTGGGCAGGGGGTTGGACTAGATGACCTACAAGGTCCCTTCCAACTCGATTACCTGTTATATGCAAACTGGTGAGAATAAGCTTCTGATGTATGCCTCTCCACTAACTCAGATACTTGCACCTTTGGGAATACTTTTTTGCATGGAAGATTGTCATCCTTGTAAGTGTGAAAGCTTGCCAGATTTAATCACATATCATTGAATGTCTTATGGCATCTGTTCCCCTGCCCCTTCCTTACTAGGTCAAGAAAATGGTGTATGAAATCTTAGATGATCTTTTAGAAGGGTTTTCTTTCCTATTTTGACACCCAGAATTCCCAAGTCAGCTAGGAAAGGCTATTCTACACTGCAACAGAACTGGTTCAGGCCACTACAAAATATTTCTGAAGGCTCTGATAAAGTTGGAGGTTGTAATTTCTTGCAGGACCAGCAGCTAAAAAAACCAGATTTGTCAATGCAACTATTTGTAGCTACTTTACCATAGCTAATAAGATCCATCCAGAAAGATGACCAGAGATTACCAGAGACTTCTCAGAAAGCAATAACTGAATGAAAAACTGCTGGTGACCTTCTACTGCTGCACCATAGAGAGTATCTTAACTTACTGCACCTCTGTATGGTTTGCCAATTGCACAGTGGAAGATAGGACAGCACTCCAGAGGGTTAATATCATTGCCCAGAGGATCACTGGTTGCCCTCTCCCTTCTTTGGAAGAACTGTATAGCTCCCGCTGCCTTAAGAAAGTTCAAAACATTCTCAAAGATTAATCTCATCCTGGGCACTCTTTTTTGAACTATTACCATCTGGCAGACGGTACAGGATAATAAAAACAAGGACAAATAGGCTGAAAAACAGCTTCTATTCCAGGACAGTAGCTCTGTTGAATTCTATTGTATAGGGCAGTGTTGGTATGGTGTCGGGGGTTTTCAATTCAATGTGTGGAGTGTGAAGGATGTGTGTTTGTGTTTATTTGCATGGTCATGATGTGCATCAAAGATGGTGTTTGATTTCGTTGTATGAGGCGCAGTGACAATAAACTAAACTAAGCTAAATTAAACTAAAGAGAAAACATGGAAAGGAAAGACAATATGATAAATAAGAATTAGACAGGTGGCCATCAAACTACTTTGATTGTGTTATGTTTCCACAGCCAAATTTTTACTAAACTTCGATAGCATCAAATGCCACCAATTTTATGCAGAGTCCCAAGGCTCCCAGGCATACACAATCACACTCATGCAAACTCAATTTCAAGAACACAGTTTCTCACGGAGATGTATTTACTATGGGGTCTGTAATAATTACACCTTCACTTGGAGGATAAAAATAAAAACCCTTAGGATTTTGACTCTTGCCTAGCAAAATTCTCCTCAAACATTTTCTGTCGATGTGCAACATTTGTGAAGTACTCTTTAGTGGCAAGACAATTATCTGATTCTGCTAATAAATGAATGCACTAGTAGTCATTTTTAATTGAACAATTATAGGATATTGCACTGTCAGTTGATTATGGAAGTCATTTCATAAATGTCAAAAATCTCTTTAAATGAATTATAGAGCTCCAAAATAACTCCGGCAATCAGCCAGCAATAACACAATAATCTGTTTACCCTGTTGTCAGGCATGCTATCAACAGCTTTCTTCTGCTTTTAAGGGGGGAAAACTGCATCTTAAGGATTATACTCCAGCTCTGACTTCGGCAACCACCTCTGCTCTGATTAATAAAGATTTTGAGTGCTGTCAAGAGCTCTGTCGTGTATCAGATAGTAAGAGGAAATACAAGAAGTATTAAAGGAGGGAAAAAAGACATAGCGATACATTGTGTGTGTGTGTATACATGTAAAGGAGCAGTCTGAAATGATGTTTCAGGGATCCATTTATAAGCTATCAAGGGCTGCTATGAACTTCAACCACAAGTGTATGAAGTTTAATTCCTGAAAATATGAATGGCGTGTATGGTAAAATAAAGCCTCCTTCGTATCGAGCTTAGTTTGTGATAACTTAACGAACTTTAAAGTTTTCTTGACAAGAAGTGGGAAGTGGTTGGCATTCCTTTTGGGGAATGTCTAATCCAGTGGTGGGATTCAAGGTTTTTTTACTACCAGTTCTGTGATCATGACAGGGGAAGGATACTGTAAAATCTCCATTCTCACCCCACTCCAGGGGATGGATACTGTAAAACAAGGGTCCTCACTTGGCAAGTTTAAGACTTGTGGACTTTAACTCCCAGAATTCCTGAGCTAACATGATTGGAGGAGGAATTCTGGGAGTTGAAGTCCACAAGTCTTAAAGCTGTCAAGTTTGAAGATCCCTGCTGTAAAATCCCCATTTCCTCCCCATTCATGGTGGAAAGTTACTGCAAAATCCTCATTCCTGCCCCACCCCACTAACCTGCTTTTCAGCTCCATTCTCCTGCACAGGGCAACAAAAGAAGACCCAGCTGATTAGCTGGGACTCAGGAGGCAGAGAATAGATAGGAATGGGGACAGTCAGAGGTGGCATTTGCCAGTTCTCCAAACTATTCAAAATTTCCGCTACTGGTTCTCCAGAACTGGTGAGAATCTGTTGAATACCACCTCTGGTTTAATCTATGGTTTGTGGGAATGTCGAATCTATGCTAAGGAAGTCTAGCTCTACGTAAACTTCAGATCAGTTATGATTAGCACTTTAGCCACTAGACCAGATAACTCTGTTTACTTAGAGAGCCAGTTTGGTCTAAGGTCATGGGTCTTGATCTTTTTGTCATCTGGGCCCCCTTTAAATACCTTTTGTGGCCATGGATCCCCAAGACTTAACTCAATATTTAACTCATAACATTGCTTCAACTCAATCCCCTGTGACACACTGAGACCCATCAGGGCTCCATGGATTACAGGTTGAAAACCACAGGTCTAGTGACTAAGGTTCCAGTAGCCAAGGTGCTAAGATGCTACTAGATAAGAAACAGAGAAACCTGATGTCATGCCCCTGTCTGAGTCTGAATCTTCAGAGGAAGATGAGCTGGAACTGGAGTTGACAGAGATCAAAGGGGACGTTGGCTTCGGAGGAATGTGGGGAGGAGCAGGCGGAGTTAAGCATTTCAGGATTGGGACAATTTGGAGGCAGGGAGGAAGCGGGGGGCAGGATGACCAAGAGAGGCTAAGCAGTGAACATTAGAGACAGAGCTCCCGTGATGAGCAAGGACTACCCCCTCCTGATCCTTGAGCACGGAGAGTGAAGAGAAGGAGAGAACAGCACCAGCTGGCCCGACAACTCGGGAAGAGAGCACCCTGCCCCTCTCCACAAGTAACAATCTCCTCAGTGCAGTCTAAAATACCTCCTTGTTGATTTCAATCTTTTTGTAGGGGTTACATGGCCAAATAATGGGTGTGCTGGATTGTATAATACAGGGGTGTCAAACCCAAGTTCATTGAGGACTGCATCAGGGTTGTGTTTGACCTTGGGGAGCCAGGGTGGGTGTGGCCAGCTTGATGTCACTGATGTTGGGGTGCCTGTGGTGGCGCCAAGTGCTCTGCCAGTGAAAACTGACTCCCGACCTCCATTTTTGGCAACCCTCTCCCATTTTCACCGGCAGAGGCACCACGGGCCATTCCTTCACTGTTTCCAGAGTGGCCCTGTGAACCATTTCTAAGCATCCCACGGGGCCACTTTCAGGCCACAGGCCTTGAGTTTGACACTCCTGGCATAATACTTTTCCATATGCCACATCTTATACCACAGTCTTAAAGTTGCTAAGACACTTCCCTAGAGTCTCTTTGTGGGCATTGTGTCAAATAAAGGAGAATATTTGTAAATCAGGGATGAAATCAGGGGTGACTGGTGCTCTCTGAGCTTGCTTGTTTTAACCAACCTAGAACTAAGGCGACATTTCCTAACTGTTAGAACAATTCATCAGTGGGATGATTTGCCTCCAGAAATTGTGGGTGCTCCAACCTTGAAAGTTTTAAAGAAGAGATTGGACAACCATTTGTCTGGAATGGTATAGGATCTCCTGCCTGAGCAGGAGGCTGGACTAGAAGATCTCTGGGGTCCCTTCCAACTCTGTTATTTCTGATACTGGTAGGGCTAGACACCAAAATCAGCTTGCCTCTCTAACCCCCAGGAAAAAAGGCAATGGCAAACTTCTTCTGAAAAAGCTACCAAGAAAACTGTTTGGGTTGGACCATGTAATTGTCAGGAGTCAGCATTGACTTGAAAGCACCTCCCTCCCCCCCTCTTCCCCACCATGATTAACTAGATGCTACATCAAAGCATTAACACATGCGTTCCTGTTTACAACATGGCAGGATTTGTTGTCACTTTCATCCAACAAGGAAAGCCAACTTTCTGAGGGCGTTATTGAAGATTTCCTCATGCAGATGACACTGCCCTAGTTTCTGCACTCACCATTTCAGTCAGTGTGTTGTGAATGCAGCTACATTGCTTTGGTGCATTATTGGTAATTACAGTGTCAGCTTTGGAAGCCGTATTAGCGCCAGAAGCTTCTATGCTGCCACATTCTTGAGTGTGGGAAGATGGGAGGGAGAATTTCATGGAGCGTATGCGGTTAGACATAATAGCATTCTTCTTTAAAGTCAAGGTCATGTTATTTCTGCACCTGGCTGAGGAGGAATAGAGGGGATGTCTCAAGTTGGAATGGATGATGATTGGGGCATGTGATGGGATGGTGGGTACAGGGGATGGATTTGTAATTTTTTACTTATTGGAGGAAAATCCGGAACTTTCAGATTCGGGATTTCCCAGATGTGCCCGTATGCCTACTCTAATAAAAGGATAACATAATTTATGAACTCTGTAATTGTCCCAAAGGTGCTTTTACAAATGGCAACTGGATTTTCTTGGTTTTTTTCCTTGAAAATGTTTTGCTTCTCATCTAAGAAGCTTCTTCAGGTCTTCTGAAGACAACAGATTTTTCTATGAAGATTCTTAACCATCCAGGTCATGGTTGTTCCGAAGGAGCTTTTCCAAATGGCAACTGGACTTTCTTGGTTGTTTCTTTTCCCTTGAAAATGTTTTGCTTCTCATCCAAGAAGCTTCTTCAGTTCGTTTTCTTCAGAAGAAACTTTTTAGACAAAAAGCGTCTTAGATGAGAAGCGAAATGTTTTCAAGGAAAAAAAAATAAGAAAGTCCAGTTGACTTTTGGGAAAACATCTTAGGGACAACCGCAGCATAGTTGATTGAGATTCTCCATAGACAACACTGTGCTCACAAACAGATTGCTGTGTGATCAGTTTTAGACTGGCAGCTTCTAGAAACACCCTTGCCCTAAGGAATACTCTAAGGCAGTGGTCACCAACTGGTGGTCCGCCTCTCACTGGTGGTCCACAAGAAAATTTGGGTGGTCCGCAGAGAAATGTCACCCTCAGAGCACTCCCCCCAAAGCAATTAATCCAAGCTGCGGGAGAACACAAGGCTGCACTTCCCACATGGCCCACGGGAACGCAAGACTTCCATTGAGAACAACACGAGGTAGTGAGGGGAGGGGGAAAAGGGCGGAGGGGGGAACCGGCCTGGCTACCGGGTTGCTTCTTCCATTTCTTTCTTCTTCTGCTTTTGGCTGCATGCAAGGAAAGCAACAAAAGTCTTTCTTTCTCTCCCCCAAACTCCACCAGAAATGAGTCTTTGGGACCCTACAAGGCATCCTGCTCCAAGAGGCTGCGCTGGTGTGGCAAGTCTCGCAAAGACTCATTTCTGACGGAATCTAGGGGAGAGAAAGAAAGACTTCTGCTGCTTCTGCTGCTTCTGCTGCTTTCCTTTGCATGAAGCCTGAGAATGGAGCTCAAAAGCAAGCTAGGAATGGGGCTGCTGCCTTGGAGGGGGTGAGGGGGTGTAAGGGAGAGAGAGAAAGAGAAAGAAAATCACCAGCCCTCAAGGTGAGATTAGATCTCTCTCCCCCCCTCCCTCTGAGAACGGAGCTCAAAAGCAGGCTAGGAATGTGGGTGCCTTGCAGGGGGTAGGTGTGTGTGAGGGATGTGTGTGTGTGAGTGTGTGTGTGAGAGGGAGGGAGGGAGGGAGGGAGGGAGGGGGAACATCATCAGCCCTCTGAGGTTAGATCAGATCTCTCTCTCTCTCCCCCTCTCCCTCCCACCAACGTCAGCAAGCCACAGCAGTCAAAATTCACATTAGTGGTCCACGGGATTTAAAATAATGAGTTTGGTGGTCCTTCAGGTCCAAAAAGTTGGCGACCCCTGCTCTAAGGAGCTGTGATGGCACAGTAGTCAGAATGCAGTATTGCAGGCTAACTCTGCTCAATGCCAGGAGTTTGATTGTCACTGGCTTAAGGTTGACTCAGCTTTCTATCCTTCCAACATCAGTAAAATGAGGACCCAAAATTGTTGGGGGCAATATACTGACTCTGTAAAACCACTTAACGAGGACTGTAAAGCACAGTGAAGCAGTTATATAAGTCTGTGTGCTAGGACTAAGTGCCTGGGCCCCAAGTGTGTGCAGGGACCCACTGCTTGTGTTAGTATAGGAGAAGGAATCGCAGTGGGCAGTCAAATCCACCTACTTCCCACAAGTAATCTAAGTCCATCCCTTTTGAATTCTCTTAACTGGGATTATTGCTAGCCCATTACTTGACTGTGCATAAGCATGAACAATAAGTCAGTTTAAATTGGAACTTACTGCATGGCCCTATTTTTTTTTTTTTTTTGGCACTTGACAGTTAGCAACTGTCAACTGTTATTTACTTCATCTGCGATGTCTTATAGTAGTTGCGTTTGTGTTTATAATTGTTTTTAATTTTATTTTAAAATTGTCTGACCCAGAGACACTTGTTGAGATGGGTGGCTAGACAAATTGATTAAATAAATCAATAATAAATGTGGAAGAGAGCCTTAAGCTAGGAAAATATATTTAGCTTCCCTTATCCCAATATATATATATTTTAATGGCATGCACACATCACATTGTCCAAACTTTTAACTGGGAAACTGATATGAAGTGTTATTATTGTAATTATTAAAATTATCTATAATAATTCTCTGGACTTCAGTGGTATCAAATTCCCCATTGCCTTTTTATATTTTGCCCCTTGTTTTCTTGCATTAAGCCACCTTGGGTGATTCTGCAAGCAGAGAGATAGATGATAACGTCATAATTTAATATAAATTAAATAAATTTAAGCCCTTCATGGCTTGAGGTGAAATTACCGTAGGGACTGTCATTTGTTGGTCACATCTATCTGACCCTGAAGAGCAGGGAGGCAAGGAATGTTGTCGGTCCTGTCCCCTTAGGAGGTACGTCTGGCTCAGTGGTGGGATTCACAAATTTTTACTACCGGTTCCGTGACTTGGTGGGCGCGGCAGGGGATGGATGCTGCAAAATTCCCATTCCCTCCCCACCCACTAACCTGCTTTCCAGTTCCATTCTCCTGTGGAGGGCAACAAAAGAAGACCCAGCAAATCAGCTGGCACTTGGGAGGCAGAGAATAGATGGGGACGGGGCCAGTCAGAGCTGGTATTTGCTGGTTCTTGGGACTACTCAAAATTTCTGCAACTGGTTCTCCAGAACTGGTCAGAATCTGCTGAATACCCACCTCTGACCCAGAAGAAGGGCCTTCTCCATGGTAGCTCCCTCCCTTTGAAACATCATCTCTGCAGAAATTAGACTGGTCCCCACTCTAACACGCTTTCAGAAGGCCTTGAAGACATGGTTTCACTAGTGGGCCTCAGGAACCCATCAAATGCAGTGGAGCCCATCAAATGGCTTATTTAATCATTTGCTGTCACAGGTTGTTTTTTAAACCTCTTTCCATTTTGTTTTTACTGTTTGTAAGCCAACTGGAATCGCTGTGAGTGAGTAGGCGGCTATATACATTTAAATAAACCAATAATAAGATGCATCAAATCATTTCTCTGCAACCTAAGAATCTCAGCTCATTGCCAAAGAGGATGTTATACATACACCTCTGGAGAAGAGAGAAGGATTTCCCCATTATGTTTGGGCTTGCTATTTATCATTTGTCAATGATAAAGTTGTTATTTTACAGAATTACTGAGCACGCACACAAACAGAGACCGAGAGAAGAGAGAGAGAGAGAAAAGACGCGTGCACACACATATGCTCAAACTGAGGTAAACACACTTACGATTATTAGCTTGGAAGTGCCTGATAATTGTCAGAAGCCTAGGGCAACAACAAAGTCAGGTCTTTGGTAGTCACTATAGATCTTGTCTTAACTTGTCTTTGTTAGTGCATGTGAAAAGGTTAATGCTGTTCTCTTCTGTCAACACAGAATGAGGCAAGGTAGCACCTTTGAAATCTAAACTAACCCTTTTTTGTGGTGGATGTGAGCTCAGGAAAAACCAGCATTCACAGGCTTAGTACAGGAATAGGACTATCAATTAAGCCTGCACTGGTACTTCATACAGTAAACATCGGATGGAGGCTTAGAGGAAAAATAAGAGGTTGTTTTTAGCATGCCTAAAGTTTAACATCTGTCTGCAAACAGCATATTGAGGTGTCCTCATCCCAGACTAATCACAGTAGCTTTATTTTTTGATATATTTTTAAAATTGGCTTATAATAATTTAGCAGCAGGAGATAGCAAAGGCCAGATAGCAAACTCAGACAGGCCAGAATGTCAGAATTTGAAGCTTGTTCCATTGTGAGCACTTAGGTAACAATTAACAATTGAGGGAGAAATTTGTTTGATAGACATTTTGAGAACTGACCTTATTTTCTGTTCCTGAATTAACGTGCAAGCCGCAATATAATTATGTTTATCTTCATCGCCCTTTGGAAAGTTCTCTATTTTTTTAAAAAAAAATCTATATATTAGTAGACATTGATTACAAAAATATCTCTACTAACAGTTTTTAGCATGCCTAAAGTTTAACATCTGTCTGCAAACAGCATATTGAGGAATCCTCATCCCAGACTAATCACACTAGCTTTATTTTTGATACATTTTTTAAATTAGCTTGTAATATAAAATACAAAATAACCAAAAGAAAGTAGTGGGAAAGTAAGGGAGGGAGAAGGAAAGGGAAAAACATAGGGCAAAGGGGAAAAAGAAAGAAAGAAAAGGTGTTGACATCTGATTCCCTAATACCAGCATCAACTTTTTACTTTTATATAGCAATATAAACTTGCCATTTCTATAACAACAAACCCATCTAATCTAAAAGAGCCATGGTGGTGCGGTGGTTAGAATGCAGTATTGCAGGATAATTCTGCATATACTGCCAGCAGTTTGATTCTCGCCGGCTCAAGGTTGACTCAGTTTTTCATCTTTCTGAGGTTAGTAAAATGAGGGCCCAGGTTGTTGGGGGCAATAGGCTGTCTCTCTAAGCAAGGGGTATCAAACTCGATTTCATTGAGGGCTGCATCAAGGTTGTGTTTCATCTCGAGAGGCTGAGGGGGCATGGCCAGGGTGGGTGTGGCCAGCATGGCATCACTCATTAAGGCTCCGTTTTTGACCACAACAGACTCCTGCATCCCTCTGCCAGTGAAAACAGAGCATGCAGCCTCCCCGGGCCTCCATTTTCATAGGCAGAGGGCTGCAGGAGGCCATCGCAGTCAAAAACAGAGCCCGGGCAGGCCTTGCTCCCTGAGCTTCGTTTTTGCTGGCAGAGGCACCGCGGGCTGGCTGTTTGCTGTTTGCAGGGTGGCCCCATGGGCCAGATCTAAGCACCCTGCGGGCTGCATCCAGCCCCAGGGCCTTGTGTTTGACACCCCTGCTCTAAGCAGTTTACAAACTGCTTAGAGAGGGCTGGCAGTTGTCAGAATTACCCTGCAGTACTACATTCTAACCACTGCGCCATCATGGTTCTGGTGGTAAGTATATGGTTTACATGGTTATGCGTCCAATGAATAAATTAGCAATTCAACATTGCCTCATCCTTAAAAACAAAACAAAGGATTTCATACACAGTAAATTTCACATATGGTCTTCTTGAAATACAGTATGCATGCATTCTCTAGCATTTCTGGCGAATTGGTAGAAAATACTTAAGTGTGGGTGTGTGGAGACGCTACGGTACTGCTTTGTATATTTTTAGCTCATCTCTTAATGGAATTTAGCAGCAGGAGATAAAGAGCAAAGGCAGAGCTGCAAACTTAGACAGGCCAGAATGTCAGAATTGGAAGCTTGTTCCATTGTGAGCACTTAGGTAACAATTAATGAAATTGCTAACAATTGAGGGAGAAATTTGTTTGATTCACATTTTGAGAACTGACCTTATTTTCTGTTTCTGAACTAACCACTGCAAGCCACAATATAATTATTTTTATCTTGATCACCTTTTGGAAAGTTCTCTATTTTTTAAAGAATCTATGTATTAGTGGACATTGATTACAAAAATATCTCTACTAACAGCAAAGTTGGAGATAATTATAGAATATATGTGATAGGAATGAAAATATGTCTGATTTTGGGGGTCATGAAAATATGATATGAATATTTTCATATCATGAAAATATGAAAAATGTTGACATGAAAGTAGTGTTTCAATGTCTCAGAGGCTGTCACAAAGAAAAGCTATTCTCCAAAGCACCTGAGGACAGGACAAGAGCAATGAATGGAAACTAATCAAGGAGAGAAGCAACGTAAAACTAAGGAGAAATTTCTTGACAGTTAGAGCAATTAATCAGTGAAATGACTTGCCGCCAGAAAATGTGAATGCTCCAACGCTGGAAGATTTTAAGAACAGATTGGATAACCATTTGTCTGAAGTGGTGTAAGGTTCCCTGCTTAAGTAGGGGGTTGGACTAGAAGACCTCCAAGGTCCCTTCTAACTCTGTTATTCTATTCTATTCTATTCTATTCTATTCTATTCTATTCTATTCTATTCTATTCTATCCTATCCTATTCTATTCTAATATGCAAAAAATGTTAGTGAATGTTAGTTGGGAAGGACCTGATTAGATATGCCAAATCCGGATCCAAACAACTGGCTGAGTGTGCGATTAATAATAATAATAATAATAATAATAATAATAATAATAATAATAATAATAATGACAGCAGTTGCAAATCAGTTCCTTGATGTTTCTGAGAACCCTACATCAGTGTGTCTAGTGTTCAGTTGGACTCCCAGGACTCCTTATTTTTTTCTATGTGTGCATGCAATTTTTGCAGCAAATAGAAACTGACATTGCAATTGTCTAGCAGTTGATGCAAGGCGCTCAAGAGAAAGTATTCTCTGTGTGAGTTGGTTCTGGCCCAAATCACACAGCAAACAAACGAACAATAAGAAATATCTATATATCTATATATCTACATATCTATAATCTATATATATCTCTCTATATATTTATATCTATATTTATATCTATATTTATATTTATATTTATATAGCCGTCCATTTACTCGGAGCCAAGCCGCACTAAAAGCCTTCAATACAGGAACACAATGTTGCCGGACAATCAAGACAAAAAAAGCCACAAAACAGACAGAAGATATAAGAAACACCAATCAAGCAGAACACAGCAAACTCCAAGACCAATAAACACAGCCCAAGACTCCCAACCAATCAGGATGAAGAAAAAACCATTCTGGCACAGCAGTAGGCTAGCCCCAAATTTAAAACTGAAACAGCTGTGAAAGTCTGACTCACAGACGAACACAATACAGAAGTCTGACGATGGCAGATGAGATTCTGCTGAAACGTTGCTACAACTTTAAAAGCACAACTATAATGACGTGGGAAAATACCCGAACAAAGCTGAATACCATACATGTAAGTACCCACGAAAACTTAAGAATATATATATATATATATATATATATATATATATATATATATATACACACACACACACACACACACACACACACACACAGAGGAGAGAGAGAGAGAGGAGGAAGGAGAGGGGAGGGAGGGAGGGAGGGAGAGCCTGGTTGTGTAGAAATACATGGCATCTGCCTCCTCATTTGTGAGATGAAAGCTACAATATTGCTGCATTGGTGACCAGTCTGCTTCAGGGAGCAATTCAAGGTATTTAAAGCCCTTCTTAACATAGGTCCAGATTACTTGAGGGACCCTCACCGTACTGGCATTGGCTCGTACCACTCGTTCTGGCAGAGGAGAAATGCCATGGGTCCCATCAGCCCTATTGGTCTGTCTGGTGGGGTCTGGGAGGAGGGTCTTCTCTGTTGCTCTTCTTGCCCTCTGGAACATCTCCCCCCTCCCCCGATGTGAGATTGGCCCCAATGCTTCTTTTCGCAAGGTACGAAAACTGGGCAACGGAGGTGGTTGAATGTGTAATAACAGATTCCATGTCCCACCTCTCTGCCCCCACCCTCCTCATGTGTCTTTAGTTTTAAGGTTTGATTTTAACTTTTTAATGTTCTCGCTTAGATGTAACTGTAAGCTGCCCAGAGTTACCCTATGGTAGGATGGATAGCTAATAAATTTTATATAATAAATAAGCAAACAAACAAACATAGGATTTGAAATTTAGTAGGGATCTTTGCTTGCATAGACTAGTGTGAGCATGTTTGGGACACAACCAGAAGTGGGTAGTCAACAGGTTCTGACCAGTTCTAGAGAATCGATAGTGGAAATTTTGAGTAGTTCAGAGAACTGGCAAATACCACCTCTGACTGGCCCCGCCCCCATCTATTCTCTGCCTCCTGTGTCCCAGCTGATTGGCTGGGTCTTCTTTGGTTGCCCTGCACAGGAGAACGGAGCTAGAAAGCAGGTTAGTAGGATGGGGAGAGAATGGGGATTTTGCAGCATCCATCCCCTGCCACGCCCACCAAGTCACACCACGCCCACCAAGCCCCGCCCACAGAACTGGTAGTAAAAAAAATTGAATCTCATCACTAGACACAACTGTTTATTGGCTGAACTTGTGGCATATTGGCCAAAGTGTGCCAAAAAAGGACGGGTGTTGTAATTCAGCTCCCAAACATGACAAGCACTTTGTAGTTAATGAATTGTTCCCTTTATTAGGAGAGCCAGTAGCTGCTCTCTTACAGCAAGCTACAAAATCTCTAAGTCCTGTGGAAAGTGATGCTCGCTCCCTTTCCCCTTGAATT
The DNA here is from genome assembly GCF_049901715.1 of Pseudonaja textilis. Classification (NCBI taxonomy): domain Eukaryota; kingdom Metazoa; phylum Chordata; class Lepidosauria; order Squamata; family Elapidae; genus Pseudonaja; species Pseudonaja textilis. The sequence continues at coordinate 63,789,094 of NC_141994.1, forward strand.
GGCCCAACACACCAGAAGTCTGTCTGTCTGTCTGTCTGTCTGTTTGTCTGTCTGTCAGTCTGTCTGTCTGTCTGTCTCTGTCTCTGTCTCTCTCTCTCATCCCACACTTGCAAAGGAAGTTCCAGTGCGCTTGCTTTCTTCTAGCACCAAAGGCACACCCATACACATGCTCAGAAGTCACTGCAGATTCCAAGAAAAAGTCTGATTATTTTCAGACAGAATTCGAAAGTGCAGGCTATCAGTGACGGATCAGCAGGGAGATGAATAATTCCTGCCACACCTATTCATCTCAGCCCCCTGCCTTTCATCCCCAAAGCTGGGGATAAAAAATATAAAGCTTTGCTAGCGGTGGTGGCTCTTCCGTCCCAAGGACCACCCCATTGCTCTCCTCTCCTCTGCCTTCTGCACATCTGCACATCAGCCACTGTACCCAGCTGTTCCTTCTCTTCCTCATCAGCCATCTCCAGACTTGGGAGCTGTTGACTCTCCCTCTGAGGGTTGATGGATGGCCCAGGCTCTGCCTCTGTCTCTGTCTCTGACAGCTCCATTCTCTCTTCCTCCTTGGAGCTCTCAGGTTGCCTTGATGTTGTTGTGGTTTGCCAGAAGCCGGTGCAGATGGTGGCAGAGTCGGACAGTGAGGATGAAAGGGAACCAGTCAGGGATTCTGGAGAGGACTTGGATGAGGATCCTGCATCCGATGCAGAGATGGGGCCAGGACCATCTGGGAGTGGGGTGCTGCCTTCAGAACCTTCAGAGTCTGGCAGCAGTGAGGCAGAGGACTCAGGGGAGCCTGTTCCCAGTGCACATATGTGCAGAGCTGCTAGAAGGCGAAAGCAGCTGAAGCAGAAGGAGCGACTCAGGATTAAGGCTGGGAGGTGATCACCCCTCCCATAAGGGATAAAAGTCAGACCTCAATAACAAATGCTTTGCAGGAAGCAAAGCAGTTCAATTAGATTCCAAGTCTTTCTTGAAGCTCTGTGAACTCTGGTTGGTTTTTTTCTGGGACTTTGGTTGGTTTATGTTATAATTAATTGGACTTCTGTTTTTTGGCTTCATTCTACAGCACTGAAAGGCGTGCTCTTATCTGGGGGAACTGTTTATAATTAGTTCTGGCTGGGAATGCAAGTAATTCCCAGCGTTGCATTAAAATAGGTTTTACTTTTAAAATAAGTTTGTGTTTCATTAAGTTTGACGAAGCCTGGGTCAGAACAAATGCTGACTCTGACTCCCATGCTACCTTCCCATCTGATTTGGTTGGTGAAGAAGCCGGCAGCCAACAGGCCACAACAACGGGTTCTCTATTTACTATTAGCTGCTGCATATAGCCAACACTAAGCCCAGTCTTAGCAAACTAAGACTGATAGGCTGGTCTGTACCCCTTGTATTTCACTAAAAAGTTTTATCTGAAAGCCTTAACTGACCATTGGCAGAAGTCAATATTTGCACGACTATCTGATTCTTTAGATTTAAATATATTCCTTTAACCTCCTCCTTTTAAAACTTATACCTTATCCTATATATCTTCATTTCTCTGGGTTTCCTTCTTACTTTCTTCTTCCATTTTTTTTATATATATATACTGCTGTTTACCCCGCAGGGGAACTACATGATGAGAATATATGGAGGGATGGATGAGTGTTAAAAATAATTTTGAAAAAAAAAAAGAGGATGGTTAGTCGAAAGAGATCTCCATAACGTTTTGTAAATATTGAGATGTATTGATTTATGGCTCTCTGAGCCTTGACTGATTGCCTTCCATAGGAAGATATGTGTTCGGTAATATATTCTAAATAGTTTGTGAGCTTGCTTAGGTTGCTGAGATTTTTCCCAATCATGCTACTGGCGAAGGGAAAGCATCGGGGACTTTCTCAACGAAAAATATAAACAAAACCCTCCAGCTACTCTGATTTGGAAGAACAATTATATTTGGAGGAGGGGGGGTGAGAGGCACTCACATACATGTTTGTCTTCCATTTATTGCTACTATTATTTTTATGGGTTTAGCTGCTCCAGGCATAACGAAGTAGGGGAGATAATTCTCCACTGCTCGCCATATTGATACTGACAAGGACACCTGCTTGGAGGCTACCTGTGATAACTCCAGATTTAACAAGCCAATGTATGGAACCAGAAAGATTGGCTTGTTAGAATGGGATCTTTCTGGTCTCTTTTACTGCATCAAGGTATGTTGCAGCCAAGAGTCAAGCTCCCAGCAATTTTTCCAAATGTTTGATGAGGGAGGGAGGGAGGGAGGGAGGGAAGGAGGGAGGGAGGGGAGGAAGAAAGGAAGGAAGGAAGGAAGGAAGGAAGGAAGGAAAGGAAGGAAGGAAGGAAGGAAGGAAGGAGAGGATTAAGGAACTGAGCAAACAGCCAAAAGTATTCATCCTTCTTGAGCTGGCATAATAGCAATAATACTTAGACTTATATACTGCTTTATAGTGCTTTACAGCCCTCTCTAAGAGGTTTACAGAGTCAGCCTATTGCCTCCAACAATCTGGGTCCTCATTTTACCCACTTAGGAAGGATGGAAGGCTGAATCAACCTTGAGCCTGGTCGGATTCGATCTTCCAAATTGCTGTAGGAGTAGCTTGCAGTACTGCACTCTAACTACTGCTCTGCTCTCCATGCCTAGCTGACTGCTAAAACCAAAGCCAATGAAATGCAGGCTTGGGTATCTATAGAAATCTCTGTGGTGGAAAATTATCAACTAATGGCATAAAACCACAACCTCCAATGAAGCAAAGAGCCCTTCCTTCTGTCAGGGTGGAGCAGTAGAAGCAAACCATTCTTTCTGGGCATATATTTTCACAGGATAATTTCCAGAGCTCTGACATACTAGGAAGCAGTATCCGAGGTTTTAACCTAAATGGGTAAAACTATATTCCTTGCAGAAAGACATAAATAGATTTCATAGGTGGGAGGATCTCACTCTTGGGAAGATGGCCAAGAGATTGAATGTAAAGGATTCACAGTACAGTTTGTCCTTGACTTACAACCAACATTTATGCTGCTGAGTGAGTTTTGCCCCATTTCTTGCCCCAGTTGTTAAGTGAATCATGGCAGGGTTTTAAAGTTAGGAACACGGTCATTAAGTGAATCTGGTTTCCCCATTGTCTTTGATTTTTAGAAAATCACCAAACTTAGAATTGGAACCAGAACTATTTTTTGTTAGAGATTCAAAAAGAAATGTGGAAAAAAATATGAAATATATTGTATTACACATCTTAACGGCTGCTAGAATAGCTTATGCTCAATGCTGGAAGCACAACTCTATACCATCGAATGAATTGATTATTCAAAAAATAATGGCATGTGCTTTAATGGACAAATTGATATAAGAGAAAGAGGAGTCTGAATACTATACAATTTGGGAAAAATGGTATAATTGGATCAAATTAAGACAAATAGAAAATAAAGGAATTAAAGATAAGCAACTTATAGATTAAGTGTATATATTCACACAAAATTGTATATATTTGTGAATATGCACAAAAGATAGAAATGGATGAGATGGATGTCACAAAACTGTTAATGTCATGATATTTATTTTTTGTTTTATTTTTAAAATATACAAAAGACCAATAATTTTTTTTTTAAAAAAAGAAAGTCACCAAACTTGATCACATGGACTCTGGGACACTGCAGCCGTCATAAATATGAGCCAGTTGCTAAGCATCTGAATTTTGATCATGTGACCATGGGGATGCTGCAACAGTCATAAGTGTGAAAAATGGTCATAAGTTACTTTTTTCAGCGCTATTGTAACTTCAAACAGTCACGAAATGAACTGTTGCAAGTCAAGGAGTACCTGTGGTCAACTTGGCTGAAGTTCACATATATTTCTCAAGGATTTTCTGCTTTAGGGTTGCTGTCTGACAAGCTACACATGTCAACATTTTCCTCTCCTGCGGAATCGTGGATGCATTGTGATATGATTGATAAATGTTTGTAATAGGAATTTGAGCCTCTTCAGTGGAAAGAGATTGCAGATCAAACAACAGATAGATCTCAGATATTACATGACTCTTCTTGCTACAATGGTGATAAGACTTCTTCAGGCTCACAAGGATTTGCCCAAGTTGCTTTATTTAATGAGAATTTCACTGAAACATAGCTTTTATTCAGCTTAAAAAAACAGGATCATTGGCTTTTGTTTAAAATATTACTTATAGATACGCCATATGATACACAACTTATAACAGTGTCAATGTTGCTCCTATTGAAAAATTTATATACTTCAGAAGGAAACCTAAACTATGATGCAATGAGGTAAACAGAGAAGGGGGGGAAGCCAATCTACTTAATGTTGGAGAACAGTGCTAAAAATCCCGTGGATAGAAAAAAAACAAATGGATCATTGAACAAATCAATCCAGAGCAACTTGAGGCTTTCTTTCTTTCTTTCTTTCTTTCTTTCTTTCTTTCTTTCTTTCTTTCTTTCTTTCTTTCTTTCTTTCTTTCTTTCTCTCTCTCTCTCTCTCTCTCTCCTTTCCTTTCCTTTCTCTTTCTTTCTTTCTTTCTTTCTTTCTTTCTTTCTTTCTTTCTTTCTTTCTTTCTTTCTTTCTTTCTTTCTCTCTCTCTCTCTCTCTCTCTCTCTCTCTCTCTCTTCTTTCTTTCTTTCTTTCTTTCTTTCTTTCTTTCTTTCTTTCTTTCTTTCTTTCTTTCTTTCTTTCTTTCTTTCTTTCTTTCTTTCTTCTTATCTGCTCATCTTTCCTTTTTTTAGACCAATGCTGAAATTCACAGTGATACCATCCCTATTATTATAGCCATAATTATGTTTCTATCGTTGCATGTCTGGAACTTGCAAAGAACATCAACCCCATTCGGTGCCGGTGCCTCCAAGTCAACAACAAACTGAATGATCGGTTTCCCGAGCTTCCGCAGATTATGAATTAACAATAATGCTTTGGTGCCTCCCCTTCTTCCTCCTCCTCCACCAGAATAAAATAATGACACTTGCTAATGTTCCTCTAGCTCCCACAGATACGATCCTTGGATTTGTTTAGAAATATGTGCATACATTGCCCAATGATTTGCAAAATAATAATAATAATAATGAAACAGGTAGAAAACAAGCAGCAACAACAAAAATGCCTTCCCAGAGGCTACTGTTGGGGAGGTAAAATGGACTGTTCAAAAACTATATCAGCAAATAAATTCAAACACTTCAGAAAACTTTTGCTGCGTTTTGTGGCTGGCCTAGAGGCAATCCTGCATTCACAAGCCTCAAAACCATGAGTGGCTGTGTGGGCAGGAAGACAGCAAATGTTTCTGATGCGTGTGACCACAGAGGCAAACTGACAAACTGTACGAGTTTTAAACAATGCAGTAACAAATTCCGTGGAACTGATTGCAGCTCCTGTATTGCTACTTTAGGTCTCATGGAAATAAAACAGTTAAACGGAGTACAGATAAAGGTGCTGGTAATCACCTTTAAAGCCCTTCATGGCATGGGACCAGACTCATCACACACACACACACACACACACAGGGGATTGGCCCACCCTACCTGTGCTGGCAGAGGTGGGCTGCTGCCAGTTCACACTGGTTCTGGCAGACCGGTAGTTAAGATTTGACACAGTTCAGCAAACCGGCAAATCCCACCACTGACTGGCCTTGTCCCCACACATTTTGGCCTGTTTATGGGGGGCTGTTTTCAGGCCATTTTTGGTCCAAAAATGGCCTGAAAATGGTCCAAAGTGACCTGAAAATGGCCCCCAAACACCCCCAAAATGGCATGAAAATGAACCCCCAAATGGCCCCCCAAAAGCCCCCAAAATGGGCAGGGGCGGGGCCAGCCCGTGATGGGGTTAGTCCCAACCGGCTGAACCTCTTCCTTTGAGGCAAGTGACCGGGAGGCGGGGCTGGGTGTGATGAGTGACATCACCTACCTGGTCACATAACCAACCGGCCACGCCTACCCAGCCAGAGAACCGTGTCAGCTTCGGAAGCCATGTTGAAACCAGATGCTCCCATGCTGCCCCATTTTGAGCCTGGGAAAGTGGGACAGTGGAAGTTCTTGGGATATATGTAGTTAGACATAATAACATTCTTTTGGTAGTTCAGGGTCATGCTGTTGTGTGCATATGTGAGGGGAAGTATTAAGTTGAGACGGGTGATGATTGGGGCATGTGATGTGATGATGGGGGTAGGGGGTTGGATTTGTACTTTTGATTATTGCGAGGAAGCCCGGAATTTTCAGATTGGGGATTCTACCAGTTGTACCAATTACTATCCAAATAAACAAAAACTTTTGAGTGATGTCTGTCTTGGAGTTATTGCTTGGAGTGGAGGTTTGCCGGAACGCTGACAAACCGGTTGTTAAAAAATTTGCAGCTCATCACTGCTGTGCTGGCAGAGAAGGCATCCTGTGGCCCCCGTATTCCAGCTGGCAGGGTCTAGAAGAAGGGGCTTCTCTACCATTGAACCTGCTCTCTATCTTGGCCTCCAGAGTAAGCTCCAACCCTCCTGAGCTTCCGTAAGAGCCTAAAGACCTTGCTTTGACAGTTAGCTTGGGGCTTCAAGGGGGGGGGGGGGGGGGGGGGGGGGGGGGGGGGGGTGTGGGGGTGGGGTGGGGGGGGGGGGTTTTTGTTTTTTTTGGGGGGGGGGGGGGGGGTTTGTTTTTTTTTTTTTTGGGTGTTGTTTTTTTTTTTTTTTGGTTTTTTTTTTTTTTTTGGGGATCCTGGGGGGGGGGGGGGGGGGGGGGGGGGGGGGGGGGGGGGGGGGGGGGGGAGCATCTCAGTGGAGAGACGGTTGATAGATTAACAACAGATCCCATCGCTCCCACCCTCTCCATCTTTAATTGGGTATTAAATATTTAATTTAATTGGGTAGCAGTATTTGGCAAGTTTTACCTTTTATGATTGTAAGCACGGTTTTATGATTGTAAACATGGTTGCTAAGTCAATGGCTTCTCCATTGACTTTGCTTGTCAGAAGGATGCAAAAAATAATCACGAGACCCCGGGACATTGCAACCGTCATAAATGTGAGTTTGTTGGCAAGCATCTGAATTTTGGTCACGTGATCATAGGAACAGGGCAATGGTTGTGTGAAAGACAGTCATACGCCATTTTTTTCAGAGCCATTGTAATTTCGAATGCTCACTAAATGAACTGTTGTAAGTTGAGAGCTACCTGTACAATTTTTTATTTTTTTTTTGCAAAGAAAACTGGGCAAAAGGGAAAATAAGATAAAAGATGCCAAAGTTATTTCCTGCTCCTCCCAAGAATAGTTTTCATGAATTGAAGTTAAGGTATTGCTAAGATATATTAGTCAGTGGTGGGATTCAATTTTTTTTTTTTTACCAGTTCTGTGGGCATGGCTTGGTGGGCATGGTTTGGCGTGGCTTGGTGGGTGTGGCAGGGGAAGGATACTGTAAAATCTCCATTCCCTCCCCACTCCTGGGGTAAGATTACTGCAAAATCTCATTCCCTCACCACCCCACTAACCTGCTTTCCAGCTCCGTTCTCCTGTGCAGGGCAACCAAAGAAAACCCAGCCGATCAGCTGGGACTCAGGAGGCAGAGAAGAGATGGGGGAGGGGCCAGTCAGAAGTGAGATTTGCTGGTTCTCTGAACTACTCAAAATTTCCACTACCGGTTCTCCAGAACTGGTCAGAACCTGCTGAATACCACCTTTGGTATTAGTGGATTTTTTTTTTTTCATTCCTGTAAGAACCTGTGCAGAACTGTTCCATGACAGTATTTAAAAATACAACGAGCCGTTGTGGGTGATCAGTGATGTATCACAAGGAGGCCCATTTGTTTCCATTTAGCAGAGAAAAGGTTAGGGTGGTACATCATCTGGCTGCCTCTGTTCTGCATAGTTTAGAAGCTCTCTGCTTAACCTGAGTCATCAAGGAAAGGGATTTGTGTTGATTGCAAAATGGTTTTCATACTTGCCTTAGGGGGAAAAAAAGAGGTAATAAAGGGATGGCTAATGCCCTCCCTCTTAAGCCAGAGATACCGAAATGAATACAAAAAGAACGTTTAGGGATATGCTATTTTACTCAACCTTGATCGTGCAACATGGATTTTGCAATATGGATTGACACCATATTGTTGAAGCGTTTCCAAAGGGAGAGGGCCCATCAAACAGGTTGGTCCAGAAGTGGTATTCAGTCGGTTCTGACAGATTCTGGAGAAACAATAGCAGAAATTTTGAGTAGTTCAGAGAATCGGCAAATCCCACCTCTGACTGGCCCCACCCCATCACTTCTCTGCCCTCCCAAGTCCCAGCTGATTGGCTGGGTCTTCTTTTGTTGCCTTGCACAGGAAAATGAAGCTGGAAAGCAGGTTAGTGGGGTGGGGTTAGAAAGCAATTTTGCAGTAACCTTCCCCCAGGAATTGGGAGGGAATGGGGATTTTGCAGTATAGCCTTCCCCTGCCACGCCCACCAAACCATGTCCACCAAGCCACACCCACAGAACCGGTAGTTAAAATAATTGAATACCACCCCTGGGTTGGTCCGATGGAAGCACAGGTGCGTCGAAAGCCCCACCCATTTTCTATGTCCATTGTGATGTCAGAGAAACCATCCAAACATCGCTGTTATCCTTTTGATGAAAGCATCATGAGCCTGTGGATGCCAATGACCAGATTTGAAAGAAAGAGAAATAGCCATAGGGGTGAGTAGGTTGAGGTGACTCACTCTCTCTAGGTTCTGGGGTTAATTTGCCTGTGTCTTACAGAATAACAAAATTGAAAGGGACCTTGAGAGTTTTCTCGTCCAACCCCCATGATCAAGCAGGAAACCCTATACCACTTCAGACAAATGATTGTCTGATCACTTCTTCAAAATCTCCAGTGTTGGAGCATTCATGACTTCTGAAGGCAAGTCATTCCAATGATTAGTTGTTCTAATTGTCAGTAAATTTCTCCTTCGTTCTAGGTTGCTTCTCTCCTTGATTAGTTTCCATCTGTTGCTTCTTGTCCTACCCTCAGGTGTTTGGAGAATAGCTTGACTCCCTCTTCTTTGTGGCAACCCCTGAGACATTGGAACACTGCTATCTTGTCACCCCTCGTCCTTCTTTTTATTAAACTAGAGAGACCCAGGTCCTGCAACCATTCTTCAACTCCCTAATCGTCTTTGTTGCTCTTCTCTGCACTCTTTCTAGAGTCTCAACATCTTTTTTACATTGTGGCAACCGAAACTGGATGCAGTATCCCAAGTGTGGTCTTACTACCTGTATGGAATAAAAATAGCAAATAATAACAGAGTATTACATTTTTTATCAAGGTGTGGTATAAAAGAAAGCAAAAACACATCAATGAAAAAACTAAACTCAGTAAAATTAGCTCAGAACCTATTAAATAGTGCTAAAACAACCAATGCAATAGAAATATATTTCAAATAATGCCCTGGGATAGGAAAATAAATGCAAATAAATAAACATAGACATACATGCATTCCCATAACAATTTAAAACTAGTTTTAACCCAGAACTGCCTGCTAAATAAGAGAATGGTGGAACAACTAGACCCTACAGTAGCCCACAAATCAAATAAAAAGATCTTTAAACCCCTTTTAAGAGACTATCAGACTTCCACAGAGTTGGAGAAAATCTATAGACATGATAGACAATGATTTATGAGATGTAACAGAGTTCTGGTTTCCTTTTAATTAATTTCTTTTAATGCACTGCCATATCATCTGCTTTGAAATTTCTCAACAGGGACTTTCTCCTGCAAAAGCACCTTCAATTTTCCAGGCTCACCCTCAAAGTTCTTGAATATTTCTCTCAAAATTTGACTGCCTTTATTTATTTTTTTAGCAGGTTTTATGAACAGAAGAAGCGGTAAGTATGAGTGCAAATATTATTTTCTTTTTTCTTTTCCCTTCATTTTCAAGTTTCCCGAAGCTGTCCACACGATTTGAAGAGGTTCGGTGGGAGTTTTCTCCCAAGATCTTCCCTTGACATTTTATTAAAATCAAGAAAACCACAAGGAAGCTGAAGACTCCCTGAGCAATGATTGTTTCATAAAAGCTCACGGACATTTAGGTAAACCTGTGGTGTGGTAAGTGCATTGATTTATTTTAGCCCACTGAATGTTGATGGTTCTGAAAATCTTCCAAAAGATGCAGAACTTTTTAAGAGAAGATGACAGTGGGATCAATATGTGTATTATTTTTATTGGTGTGTTTGTGAGAGTTGTATCTCATCTTTCTCCCAGAAAAGAATACATTCCTATGAGACAACCTTGTGCAGTTGACTGGGATGACAGACGGTGACTGACCCATACTCAGACTGGAGCTTCTGTGACTAAAAGTGAATGTGAAAGTAGCTCTCCCAAGTTCTTTAACAACTATGCCACCTTACTACTCTGAGTATCTACTATCTGGCTCAAGAGACAGAAGATAGAATGAAAGATATCCCAAAGGTGCTTTGTCAAGAGGCAATGACTTTCTGGTTTTTCTTTGAAGACATTTCACTTCTCATCCAAGAAGCTTCTTCAGCTCTGACTGGATGATGGGGAATGGAAAGATTTGTATTCCTTGCAGACAGCTGGTCGTTTGCATTCTTTTAGCGAGTCATTGAGGCCACTTGAAGGTTTATCTGTGTCCTCAGGGTCACCTGAGTGATGCGAATGAGTATGGAGACTTCTTGGAACTGTTGAAAGGACTGCCTTGTAGACCAGAGATAGATGATGTTGTATCCTTCCCTGTCTGTTGAGAAAGAGCTGTTCAGTTTTGACATAAAGGGGCCTCTTTGACCCCTTTTTCAAACCAATAGTCCTCTCTATCCTAAATGTGGACTTTGTTTCCAAAAAAATTATCTTGTTTTTTAAAATTTGAACAGCCCTCTCTCAACAAAGTGGGAGGGATATGTCATCATCTATCCCCAATCTACAACACGGTCCTTTCAATGGTTCCAGGAAGGCTCCACACCCATTTCACACCCATTTGCACCACTCGGGTCACCCTGACGATACAGATAAACCTCCAAGTGGCCTTAATGACTCTCTAAAATAATGCAAATGACCAGCTGTCTGCAAGAAATATAAATCCTTCCATTCCCCACCATTCAGTCAGAGCTGAAGAAGCTTCTTGGATGAGAAGTGAAAAGCCTTCAAAGAAAAAACAAGAAAGTCCACTTGCCTCTTGAAAAAACACCATTGGGACAGCCATGACCTGGATGACTGAGAATCTCCATAGACATGTAGCTTGAAAGAGAGATATGTTTAGAGGTAGTCCCTGACTTAAGAGCACAATTGAACCCAATTTTTTTGTTGCTAAATGAGGCAAAAATGAGTGAGTTTTGCTCCCATTTCATAGTGTGAGTCACTGCACTTTTAAAGTCAATAACACATTTTAAGTGAATCTGGTTTTCCCATTGACTTTGCTTGTTAGAAGATTGCAAAAGGCATTCACATGACCCAAGAACATTGCAACTGTCATAAATACATGCCAGTTGCTGAGCATTTGAATTTTGATCATGTGATCAATGCTGCAATGGTTGTTAGTGTGAAGAATGGCCATGCCCCCCCCCTTTTTTTCCAGTGCTGTTGTAACTTCAAATAGAATAGAATAGAATAAATTCTTTATTGGCCAAGTGTGATTGGACACACAAGGAATTTGTCTTGGTGCAAATGCTCTCAGTGCACATAAAAGAAAAGATACATTTGTCAAGAGTCAAGAATCATAAGGTCCAACACTTAATAATAGTCATAAGCAATCAAATGGTCACTAAATGAATGGTTGTAAGTCAAGGACTACCTTTATATTTATTCTGTGTATCTCAAAGAACATCAAACCTGGCCAAGGATATTACTGTGGCTTTAAGAAGTTCCAGGAATAAACAGGGATTCCTTTTCAAATGCCAGCTCCAACGATTGAGTCTTGGATGTTTCCATCCTCCCATGTTTTAGTCCACAGCAAACCTGTATTTATCACATGATTGCTTTCCCAATTATAATACAAAATAAAAGGCACCATCAAATAGTTTAATGGCAATCAAAGAAAATAGAAGTTTTGTTCATCAAATGATGCAGAAAATAAAATGACAATGGAAAGGCAATGCTGTTGAGGAAGCATAAAGATTCTTCCTGTTGGATTGTCTGACCTGGAAAGATACAAACTCCTGCACAGATACCTTTACACAGAGAATCAAAATGGCCTTACTGTAAATATGAAGGGAGGGACTGTCCACATTAGTTAACTTGGGAAATCTTGGTTACAGATGTGGTAGAGGCCATCTTAACATCTATTTCAAGCAGCGGTGGGATTTTCCCAGTTCAGACCAGTTCGGGGTGAATCCCTAGCTCTGACAATCAGCTGGCAGCAAACCGGTTTGCTCTGGAGATCATGTGGGGGCACCACACTCGCCCCTGTGCTGTACTTACCTATATCCTCTCAGCTGATTTGCGTGGCAGAGTGGACTGCCACTCCTCAGCTGTGTTACTCCCCAGTAGTAACATGGCAGGCAAGTTATTTTTGGAAAGTTGTTCTGTCATGCCCCTGTTGGAGACTGACTCCGAGGGAGAGGAGGAACAGCCGACAGGGAGTGGAAGTGTGGCTCCGGAGGTTGTAGAGGAGGCTGGGGAAGGGCAGAGGCTGGCTGGACAGTCCGAGGAAGATCCAGGCTCATCTCCTCTCCATCTTAGTGCATGCAGGGAGGAGAGGATAAGGGAGAGATGGGAATGGTGTGGTCTATGAGCGAGGAAAGGGCCTTGATCCTCTTCATGGGCTGCAGCTGTGAGAACTGGTTAAAAGGATGGACATGCGTATGGGCCAGTGCTGGAAACAAAGCGTGGAAATATCTCTAGTTTGTCATTCCTCTCTGAGTTTGGCATCCTTCCCATTGTGTGTTCATCTGTGGACATCTCCAAGCCCTTATTTTGCCTGGTTCCCTTAATTGTTTCAGTGTAGTTTGTGTTGTTTTTACTCTTTATAATTTATAAGCATTTTTAGTTTAAATGGCATTTCCTCCTTTCAGTAATTGTTTATGAGGGAGTTTTTTGTCTCCAGTCAAGGATATTTGGAGCTTTGAAGCAAAGTGAAGGAATAAAAGGGGCTTCATCTGTTTTTGGGACTTTGTTTATTTTGTATCCCACCCTGGGTCATGCCATGTTCACATGCATGTAGCGTGAAGCACACATCACCAAACTGGTTGTTACACCGGCAGCATCCCACCAGGGGTGTCAAATTCACATCGTCATGGTGTCGTCATGTGATGTATCATGACTTCCCCTCCCTTTGCTGAATCAGGCATGGGCGTGGCCAGTGCGTGACGCATCTGGTCTGTGGGCCGCGAGTTTGACACCCCTGATCTATTTGATGTTAAAGAGAAGGAATTTAATAAAGAACAAAAGATTGGGCAAGTATTTGTCTGGGATGGTGTAAGGTCTCCTGCCTTGGGTAGAAGGAAGGACGAGAAGCTCTCCAAGGTCCCTTTCAGACCTACAATTCTATGATTCCAGTCTCTCCCATTCAGAGAGAAGAAGAAAGAATGACTTCATTTCACACGGTGCTTAGTAAGATAACGGTCACCTTAGGAACAGTTGAGAGAGGCAGTTTCCCTCCACCTCATTCCCATCAAGCCATATGTGGGTACCACGTATTGACTGCCTGTTAGAAATATATTTTACATGAAATGCACTTGCTAGTATGTCAAGAATAACAATTACTCATGAATGAAGACAAATATATGTGTCTATGGATAATGTTTCAGGAGCCATTCTGGATCGGTCATCAGGACCAGAAGTTTAGTTTTCCAAGCTTTCAGACTTGTGCTGGACCTCATCCTCAGGGAACTTCTGTCTACTAGAATGTGTAGAGAGAAATTCCAGCATGAGTCTGAAAGCTCAGAAGACTAAACCTCTGGTCCCGATGACCAATCCAGAATAGGTCCCATGGAACAATGACCACTTAGCGTCTTTTAATAGGTAGGACAAATGCATTTATAAGTTGCATCCACACAACTTCCTTAATCACATCAGCCAAGATCCTGTGGCTGCATTCACACAGCACACCACACCACACAGCTTGCTACAGGGGTGGGATGCTACCAATTCTGCCCGGCTCTATAGAACCGGTAGCTCTGAAGAGCAGCAGACACCAAACCGGTTCTGTGTTTGCTGCTGTTTGGCTCACCCGCCTGCCCAGGATCTTATCTGTCCTTTATTTCCTGCTTTTTCAACCTCAGCTGCTTTGCGCGGCACGGCTGAGGTTGAAAAAGCAGGAAAAAAGTGGCTTTTCAAATGCTGAGCACCTGCACACAGCGCTTTTCAGTTGTCTGGGCAGCACAGCTTAAGGTTTTCAACATGCGTGCGCAAAACGTAATCACTGAACTGGTAGTAATGCCACTTGAATCCCACCCCTGGCTTGCTACTAAGCTTGGTTAGCATGGATCTTGGTTAGTTTTGCGCAACAGGAAACTCAGCCAGTTTGATTACTGTATGATTCAGTGAACGGTACAGAAATTAACCCAGAGAATGGGTTTAATTCCGCAATCAACTTGAGCTTGTTGTGCAAATGCACCCATTAAATCTGATTGTATAGCCTCCTTTGCAGTTTACTTATACTGTGTCCTCATTTAAGCAGCTTGCTAACCAAAATATCATTGAGGAAGGGGGAGGAAATTGAGAAAGAGATTTGTCTGGCAGGATTTATTCTTGACAAATCCAAGCTGGCTCCTACTGTTCACTGAATTGCCATCAATCTGCTCACAAACTGGCTCCTTTATAATCTTTTTGGGCATCATCCCAGGGATCAAAGTCAGGTTGATCTCTTCGTGCTTTCCAGATTTTGTCTGTGGGCAGGGCACTTTTCTCCTTATCGGCATAAGATTGCCATTTGCAATTTGCAGGAGTTTATCCTATTTCACCTGTGAAGTCAGCCACTTTTATTTCCCTATGCTGAATTTGGGCAGGAGGCCAAAAGTGATCCTACTATAGTTTGGGTCTTACTAACTTCCAGAAACTTTCTAAACAGATGGTGACACTGCTGTAGCTTTTAAAGACCTGCATGCATTTCATCAACAAGATACGGTCTGATGGAGGGCATAGAACATCAGGGTTGGAACGGACCTTGGAGATCTTCTAGCCCAACCCTCGCTCAAGCAGGAGGCCCTATGCTATTTCAGACAAATGGCTGCTCAGTCTCTTTTTAAAAGCCTCCAGTGATGGAGCACCCACAATTTTTGAAGGCAAGCTGTCCCCACCATCAGGAAGTCTATGGAGATTCTCAGTCATTCAGGTCATAGTTGTCCCAAAGGTGCTTTTTCTTCAAGAGGCAACTGGACCAAGAAGCTTCTTCAGCTCAACATCACACTGGGGGGAAAACAACAACAAGATTTTTTGATACAAGAAACAGAACCTTACCTAGGTTAGCCTAGAACAGGGGTCTTCAAACTTGACAACTTTAAGACTTGTGGACTTCAATTCCCAGAATTCCTCCTCCAGTCATGTTAGCTCAGGAATTCTAGGAGTTGAAGTCCACAAGTCTTAAACTTGCGAAGTTTGAAGACCCTTGGCCTAGAGTGTATTCTAATGATGGGAGGGGGATTCAGAGTTCCCCTGCGCACCGATCAGATGACCTTGCTTGCTCCTGAGACTCTAAGACAGAGGTCTCCAAACTTGGCAACTTTAAGACTTGTGGACTTCAACTCCCAGAATTCCTCAGCCAGCTGGCTGAGGAATTCTGGGAGTTGAAGTCCACAAGTCTTAAAGTTGCCAAGTTTGAGGACCCCTGGTCTAAGAAGAGCTGAATAGGCCCCATATTTCAAGTAGACCAGACCACAAGTCAACTCCACAGAAAGACTAACGCTAATGTTGTGGAATCAATGAAGGTTCTTAGTCATCCAGATAGAGTTATTGGGAACTTGAATCATGACATCTCGACCAAAGAAGCTACTTGGATAAGCAGTGAAATGTTTAAAACCCAAAAGTCCAATTGCCCTGACTCAACTTCCAAATAATGTTATTGAGATTGGCTGTAATAATATGAGAATCTTGCAAGTCTGATTGTGCCAACTCTTCGTTTCCTTCTGATTCTCTAGTGAGCTGCTTCTCAATGCTATCAAGTTTCTCCGGACTTAAAAAAAAAAGAGGGTTTTCTTTCAGTCTCTTTTGCCTAGATAATGGTTCTTGAATATTTCCATCAAAGTCGTCTTTCTTAATCTCTACAGTTAAACCTTTAAGCCAAAACCATTTGGCAATTTCAGACTTTTTTTGAGTGAGCCATCCATTTCTTCGCTCCTTGGGTAGCCTTTTGCAAAAGCTACCCGGTGTGTCTCATCTATTTACATAATGATCTTCGGATATCTTGGAAAGATTTCTCTAGCACAACTAGGCCTTTTGATCAGCCTTGCCATTATTCTCCGGTTCTTCCTTCCCGCCTCTCACGGATTCTTTCTTTCCTCCATATCCATCTCCACCTCCACCCCACCAGTGTGTCAACAGACAGGGAGAAGCTGTTGCTCTAATTAGCTGTCTTTAAGGCTGGGCTAAGTGGGCACAGTGGGGGAAGCGTCTTTCTCGGCCCCTCCAAGCTTCTCGTAGGCCCTGGCAGACAGAGGTGAGCGGCCTCCGAGAGGCACTGCAACTCACTGACATTATGTCCACGGGTTATCATTATCCTCTTTTTTTTAAAAAGGAAACCTGATCGATCGCTCTCAAACACAATGATGCTTCGGGGCATCTCTAACACTGCTGGGGCGTGATTGACCATTGGGTATCATTAAAGAAGAAAAGAGGAGAGAGAGGAGGGTTGGAGGGAGGAAAGAAGAGTGCAAGGGAGGTGTCACAGCCCAAACACAAAGCCCAGCCTTCCTCTTGTATTTCTTTCCTCCTCCTCCTCCTCCTCCTCCTCCTCCTCCTCCCCCAACTCCACTGACCTTTCACTCAGGAACCAGGTGGAGCTGGGAGAGAGATTTAATTAAAGGGATTCCTCTGATGGACCTGGAGCATGGACGATGAAGGAAGAAAAGAAGGAGGCTGTGCCATGTTGAAAAGCAAGCAGCAACTTAGGGAAAAGAAGGAGGAGGGTTAGAAGAAAGGGGGGAAAGGGAAGGGGAGGGAACAGAAGGCCCTGTCCATAGGTCGAAGGCAATTTGCTTAGCTCTTATAAGGCCTTTGTTGGCATGCTTGGCAAAGTCCATCGCATTCCCTTATAAACCTGCAATTTCCCTTTCCCCTATTGCCCTCCCACCCTTGGCATCTCATGGCATTCCCCCAGTCACCCTTGTAGTATAAGATGTGGAGCCTGGTCTTTTCTATTTCTTCCTCTCCTGTGCATGCACAGACATGCACACACACACACACACACACGCTTTCATGCACACACATAGGTGCGTATTCACATCACTCTGAAAAATGGCTTTAACAGGCCAGGTTCAAGCTTAATTTCCCAAGGCTACTTTATTAATCTTAAGGGGAAAAAGAAGAGAGAGAGAGAGAGAGAGATCATCTCTCTCTCTCTCTCTCTCTCTCTATCTGTCTGTCTCTGTCTGTCTGTCTGTCTGTCTGTCTATCTATCTATCTAATCTCTATCATCTCTATATCTATATCATTTATTTTATATCTCTATCTACCTCTGTCTCTGTCTCTGTCGCTATCTCTACTTCTACCCAGGGGTGGGATTCAACCGGCATTACTACCGGTTCGATATTTGCGTTTTTCACACGCACGCGAAAACTACACCATTAGCTGAGCCACTGGGACAGCTGATAAGCGCTGCACGTGGGTTCCCAGTGTTTCAAAAACCTGCTTTTTCAACCTCAGCTGTGTCACGCAAAGCAGCGGAAGTTGGAAAAACAGGAAATAAAGGACAGGTGGGCGGGTGGGCCAAACAGCAGCAGACACAGAACCGACTCTGTGTCTGTTGCTCTTCAGAGCTATCAGTTCTATAGAGCCGGGCAGAACCAGTCGCATCTCACCCCTGCTTCTACTTCTACCTCCATCTCTATCATCTCTATCTCCATCCCCGTTATTATTTATTTATTTATTTATTTATTTATTTATTTATTTATTTATTTATTTCCTTCCTTCCTTCCTTCCTTCCTTCCTTCCTTCCTTCCTTCCTTCCTTCCTTCCTTCCTTCCTTCCTTCCCTGCACCTCCCTCCCCCCTCTATATATGTATACGTATATAATCTAACATATATCTATCAATCCTCTACCTATCCATTGTTTTTCTCTCATCTATCTATCCTCTATCTATCTTATCTATCCATTTTCTCTCTCGTAAGCAGTCAATTAATCTCGTGCACAGAGCAAAGACATTTGCTTGAGCTGAATTGGCGGGCAACATTATCACACATCTGGGAAGAACTAAGAGACATTCAGGCTAAGAGATCTAAGCAAGAATGACAGGCTGGGAAGAACAGGTACCGAGTCTTATAAAAGCAGAGCAGCGAAGTTGGAAAGTTTGGGGAGCTGGAGACCCAGATAAAGGAGGTGAATTAATTTCCTAGCACTTGTTGGCCATGATAACCCACAAGGAATTGCTATGGTGATCACTAATCAGGCCTTCTGCTCCTTTAAACCTTAAGGGAAATGGAATGTGGTAAAAATGATTGACATTTTTTTTTTTAAACTCCAAAATTCCATTAGCTGGTAAGAGTAAAAATACATCATTCCCCCCCACACCCTGGTCCTTTCTGTTTTTGTGTTCGTCTTTGCTGAAACTGACTTTTGTTTGTCCACAAGTTTTATACCAGCTTTTTTGAGCATATTTAATTTCCCCCCTTTTTAATTATTCCCTTTCTTCCCTTTATAATTCCATCTTCATTTCTCTCCTCCCTCTGCCCTTAAGTCTTTTTATTTATTTATTTTTTTTAAAAAAATAAGTAAAACGCAGTGAATGAATCTCGGCTGACTTAAATGGGCAACAAGGGAAAACAGAAGAAGGAAATTCATCCTTTCTTGTCTTTGAGAGTGATTTAATTAGACCCAAGCTCCCTTAGAGTACATAACGGAAGGACAAGAAATGTAAGGGTTTTTTTTTTCTTTTCCTTGAGCTTTCTCTAAAGGTAAGCATGGCCTTGGACACACATGCAGAGGGAAAGGATTCGTAAAGATCATGTCAAAAGATCAACAGATCAGTAGCTAATTTTATGTACTTAAGTAACGAAATGGATGAAGGGCCTCTCTCTGGAATAGCCCAAATGATTGGAAGAGGGACCAAAAGAGAGAGAGGAAAGAATGGCAAGGAAAAAAAAGTCATTAAAAACCTTGATAATTAGAATGGAGAGCCAAAGTTTTTAGATGTATGTAGCTTGATAAGATACATTGGCTGAAGATGTATATATCTATATACGTATATAGACTTATTGATTTTTCCTGCTTTACATAGCTCAGTTATTTCAAGAATTTCCATCAGGGAAAAGCCATTTTTAAACTAATTGGAGTCTGTGGAGAGGAAACCTTATTTTGGGTTCAAATGAATTTTTACTGAAAATGTCATTGGATTCAAGAAAATATGACGGATCTGCCTGAATTCTTGATAAAAAAAAAATGAATTGAACCATTGTCCCTCAGGATATCGTGGATTGGAAACGGGAGATTTCATAAGCAAAGACATGATATGGGGCATCCTATTTAACACGGGGATGTCCATCAACCTCAGGAAAAAGCTGATATCAGAATGAGGTCTCTGACTCAACAGCAGTGGTGGGCTTAACATTTTTTTTACTACTGGTTCTGTGGGCATGGCGTGGCTTGGTGGGCATGGCAGGGAGGCAAGGAATGTTGTGGGTCCTGTCCCTTTAGGAGGTACATCTGGCTCAGTGGTGGAACTCAATTTTTTTTACTACTGGTTCTGTGGGCGTGGCTTGGTGGGCGTGGTGTGACTTGGTGGGCATGGCAGGCGAAGGATGCTGCAAAATCCTCATTCCCTCCCCACCTCACTAACCTGCTTTCCAGCTCCGTTCTCCTGTGCAGGGCAACCAAAGAAGACCCAGCCAATCAGCTGGGACTTGGGAGGCAGGGAATAGATGGGAGGTAGGCCAGTCAGAGGTGGGATTTGCCAGTTCTCCGAACTACTCAAAATTTCTGCTACCGGTTCTCCAGAACTGGTCAGGTGCTATAGAAACAATCCAAAAATTTCACGGTTTTATGTGCATGGACTTTTTATCCAACTGAATCTTGGAGCTTAATGGAATCAGTGATATAATTTGCAATTTCAAATTGCCTTGATTCAACTCCTCAAACTGAATTGCAGATCTGGTTGGAAACAACTGGATTCTGCAAATGAGATTGCAAATTTAAATTTGATCGTGACTGTTTTTCATATCTTTGCTAATTGCCTCCAGCTTTATTTTTATTATGGGAATTGACATCTTCCTAGATATCATTGTCTTTATGTGATTTTTCTTGCCTGCCTCCATGTTTTCCTTGATCTTTGAGCTATTATGGGGAAAGTAGTTGCAGAAATATCAAGGATTCTATTGGGGATATCTTAGAATATCACATATCACACACGGAATATAGAATAATAGAATTGGAAGGGACTTGGAGGTCTTCTAGTCCAACCCCTTCTCAAGCAGAAGACCCTTTACCATTTCAGACAAATGTTCAGTCTCTTTTTGAAAGCCTTCAGTGATGGAGCACCTCCGACTTCTGAAGGCAAGCTATTCTATTGATTGATTGTTGTAACCATTATAAATTTTCTCCTTAGTTCTAGGTTGCTTCTCTCCTTGATTAGTTTCCATGCATTGTTTCTTGTTTTGCCTTTTAGTGCTTTGGAAAATAGTCTGACCCTCTCTTCTTTGTAGGAGCTCCTCAAATATTGGAACACTGCTATTATGTCTGCCCTAATGTAAAGTCCTTCTTTACATTAGACTACTCATACCCATCTCCTGTAACCATTCATATGTTTAGCCTCCACCCCGCTAAATCATTCCTGTTGATCTCTGCACATTTATCTGTATGCTTTTCCATCAAGTTAACCCGGGTATTTTTTAAAAATAGACTTTGTTTTCACTTTCTAATCTATTCTAAAATACACACAATTTATTACTACCTCATAAAACTACCCTGTTGTCAGGATTTATAAATGCGTATGGTAGATGGTCACAAAATGTCACCTTCCTAAACAATATCTCCTTCATTTCTGCTGGCTGGATCTGTTAGTTGTGGTAGTTTAGCAACATATGAAGCCCTCGATGTTTGTTTTACACCTAGGAGTAAGCCTTGTTGAGTACAACATCCAGCTTTAGAACTGACAATGAAGATACTGATGTGATAGATTCTTTTTTTTTTTTGCCTTTTAAGATCAACCATCACAATAAAGAAACAAGCAGTCAAGAAATACGCAGCAGATTAGCATTTGGTACAGTAGCTGCGAAGGCCTTGGAAAAGATATTCAGATGCTGGGATAAATTATACCTACAAAAGTTCGGAATTGTGCAGGCAATGGTTTCCCCTGTGACAATCTGTGGAAGCAAAAGCAGGACTCTAAAGAAGCAGGGAAGGAAGAGTATTGATGCTTTTGAAACTGGTGTTGGAGAAGACTCCTGAGAATATCATGGATAGCTAAGAAAACAAATGAAACATCAAACAGATCATCCCAGAGTTTTTGCTCAAGGCAGAAATGACGAGGCTCAAATTATCATACTTTATAAACATTATATAAAGAGTAAGTTATCTGGAAACATTTTATAATGCCAGGAAAGATGGAAGGAAAGGAAAGAAGATGATGGCCAGCAGCAAAGTGAATGGGTTCAATCATAGCAGTGGTGGGTACACACCAAGAGATGATCAGTGAAACCAGTTTGGAGGCAGATCATCCTGGAGAAAATCTATCTGGTTGGTAGGAGTCAACACCAATTTGATAGCAATAGCACTTAGAGTTATATACCATTTCATAGTGGGTGTAAAACTTTACAGTCCTCTCTAAGCGGTTTACAGAGTCAGCCTATTGCCCCCAACAATCCGGGTTCTCATTTATTCTCCTTGGAAGGATGCAAGGCTGAGTCAGCCTTGAGCCTGATGAGATTCAAACCACCAAATTGCAAGCAGACAGCAGTCAGCAGAAGTAGCCTGCAGTACTGCATTTTAACCACTATGCCATAGTGACTCAGTGATGGCATGTCAATCAATCAATTGACCAATTAATCAGCATTTCATTTACACTAAAGGAAATGCTGTAACAGATTGTAGTCTCTGAAGGAGATGACCCAAGGGCAATCTTCACCAGGAGAGAAGGCAAACTGAATTGTGGAGTCCTTGGTGCTCTCTGAGCTTGCATATTTTCTTGCAGACATTTCATTACTCATCAGAATACTGACTGATGAGGTTACTTAGTTGGGTAATGAAAGGTCTGCAAGCAAACAACCAAGCTCAGAGAGCATTGAGGACCTCGCGATTCAACCCTGAGCTACTATTCTCTTCTATTGGCTCTGTGAATTTGTTGGCATATATTAGATGAATAGCATTGACTAACCTATTTTATTGAATGGTTCCATGTGCAACAAGTTAATTCTCATCACAGAAAGTTCCAAAATCATAACATTTTTTTTTAACTTTTCCCTTTTCTTTGCACTTCCTATGTGCAACTTAAACAATATCTGGGGGTGTGTGGGGAGAGAACATTGGCCAGTATTTTCAAAGTTCCTGTCCAGCATGGTGTCTATAAGGTAGGACCTTTGTGGTATTGTTTCATGAAGCCATGTTATCTTTTAGCTTTGTAACAATAAATAAATTCAGTCTCTCATTACAGTCTCTTTATAGGTGGTTACTCTTTTGTATTTCTGTAGCACCAGGCTGAAAAGTGGATTCGGGAGACTAACATCTAAAGCACATTTACCTTTCTTATTTATTCATACCTCCTGTTTTATCCCATGTTATCTTGAAGCCCTTCAGGGCTATCCACCATGCTGGCTGTTTCTCCCCCTCCCCCCCAAAAGAAATGCAATTGGGAGAAATGTGCTAAAGGAACTCTTTGAATCCATTTTGGGTTACCAACTGTGCCGGGATAAATAAGTTAACCTTAGCATCCAAACAGTAAGGAATGTCTCAATGTTTCCTGCATCTCCAAAAGCAGCAAGCTATCTACCAAAATATGAAATTGAACACTCAAGGGAAAGCACATTTTCTATCCTAAAGCAGATGTCTTGAGCATTCAAAGTTGTTTTAATGTTCAATGTATGTCTTTTGTACATGATGGGAAAGCCAATTTTGCCAGAAAAGAAATTAGGATGGGATTTAGCACAGTCTCTCTGCAGCTCTGAGAGGCATTAGCTTCTTTGGATCTGCAGGCATCACAACTGAAAAAAATAAAATCCCCCCACCTTCTTAGAAAATACGTCCTAATGCCAGACAGGTATTCACTTTCTGCACTATCATTTTAGGATTGCTCGCTGACCAACCAGGAAAGTTTATCCATTGCCAAGTAATAAAGGAAGAATGTTGATATATATGTCAGTGTATTCATTTGTATACAATGTACGGAGCACCCCTAAAGCTTTATTGTCAGGTGCTTCAAGAACTCTCTTTGTTAGACATCTATGCAGTTAGCATCCCCATTTTCCAAAACCAGCAGCACAATTTTCTCCCGTTTTGGACCTTAAGATATGTCCATCCCTCCTTTTATAGTCTTAATATAGTTTTAAAAACAAGACACGATGACTCAGTGGCTAAGACGCTGAGCTTGTTGATCAGAAAGGTCGGCAGTTTGGTGGTTCGAATCCCTAGCATCGCGTAATGGAGTGAGCTCCCATTACTTGTCCCAGCTTCTGCCAACCTAGCAGGTCAAAAGCATGTAAAAATGCAAGTCGTAAAATCGGGACCACTTTGGTGGGAAGGTAACAGCGTTCTGTGCACCTTTGGCATTTAGTCATGCTGGCTACATGACCATGGAGACATCTTGGCACAGCTTCGGCTTTGAAACGGAGATGAGCAATGCCCCCTAGAGCCGGAAGTGACCAGCACTTATGTGCAAAGGGAACTTTTACCTTAAAAACAAGACATCACCTTAACTAAAAAAACAAAAAAGACTTTGCACACTATTATATGGAGGTTTCAGGTGACAAAAGCTTGCCTGCTCCAGACAGATACGTTAATTTTGCTTCCTCTTCCTGCTCCTCTTACTTCTTCTTACTCTACACATAGTACTCAACAAAAATAATGACTTTTCCCTCCAGGTTTCTACTGTGGTAAGGAATGGAGAACAACTGATGGACTTCAGGAGAATAAGGTTCAGAGAACCACGGTCAACTGCTAGCCATGGAATAGGACAAAGAAAGCTGAGGAGCTCTGCCCATTTGTGGAGTGTCCTTATCAAAGGATCAGATGAATCTGATCAAATGAAGACTGGAAGAATTATTTGACTTCCTCTTGAATATAGAAACCTTAATTTACATAGGTATTGCAATACTCTAAAGCAGAAGTGAGGAACCATGGCCCTTTTATGACTTTTGGACTTCAACTCCCAGAATTCCCAAGCCAGCCATGCTGTCTTTATATAACATGGTCCTGAAGGGCTGGGATTTAAAAATCCCAGCAACAGGTTTGCTGCCCAGTTGCTGGGTGGGTGTGGCCATAATGGGCGTGGCCTACTGGAACTTCCCGGAGGGCTGTTTTTTAGCCTTTCCAAGAGTCCAGAAGCTTCCCTCAGGCTTCTGGGAGGGCAAAAACAGCCTCCCCCAGGCTCTGGGGGCTCTCCAGAAGCCAGAAACAGGCCCATTTCATGACTTCCAGTTTGGCCGTTTTTCGTCTTCTCAAGGATCCGGAGGCTTCCCTTGGGCCTCTAGGAGAGCGAAAATGGCCTCCCCGGGCTCTGGAGGCCCCCTGGAAGCCGGAAACAGGCCCATTTCTGGACTTCTGGAAGGGCCATTTTTCCTCCTTTCAGAGCCTCCATGCATTGAAAATGCCTTTAATCTGCATCGAAAATGGACTGCATGGAGACTCCTGGGAGAAGTGGGGTTGGGGTGGATGGGGCCAGATGGTTGGTTCAAATACCAGTTCAAATTTAACATCTGGTTCATCTGAACTGGCCCAAACCCGTCCAAACTGGTAGAATCCCACCCCTGTGGTCCTGCCTATTTTTAATGTAGCCCTACCCATTTTCATTGTGCTTCCGGGCACCAAAACTTCATAAAACAGCATAGGCTTTCCTAGACTGGATTGTGACTTTTTCTGAGGGATAATAATACTTCAAAACACTTTTATGAAAAACGAGAAACCATTTTTAGGTGGACTTTTTTTTTAAGTCATGAAATGAATGGGACAAATTTCAGTTTGAGAAAAAATAAGAAATTAAGTAAAAGAATAATTTGGCCATGCTAACAATAATTAGAAGGACCTGAGAATATTTAATTATTTCTAATACGCATACCTGTGGTTATAGCCACAGAGTACCTTTAAATAAATCCAGATTTTTCAAACTATACAGTCCTATACAATAAAATCCTATTTATCCATTCAGCATCCTGAATGCCCAACTCATAGAACATAGAATAATACAGTTGGAAAGGACCTCGGAGATCTAGTCCAGCCTTCTGCTTAAGCAGCAGACTGGCTAGAAGGGTTGTCCAGTTTTTTCTGGAAAACCTCCAGTGAGGGAGCACCCAAAACTTCCAGAGGCAAGCTGATTAATTGTTCTCACTGATTAATTATTCTCACTGAAAGGAAATTTCTCCTCAGTTCTAGTTTGGATCTCTCTTTAATGATCTTCTACCCATTATGTCTTGTCCAGCCCTCACGTGCATTGAAAATAGTATTCCTAGCAGATGCCAGTAGCATTCTTGGAACATCAATGTGATTCTTTTTGAAATCATCATCTGCAGATATCAACACACGGATGGTGATCATCTGGAGAAAGAAACCTTACATGCAATTCTAGTTTCCTATTGAGCTCCACGGAGCTTATACACAGAACTGCAGATAGCAAACTCTAATCTTTTCATGAATTCAGTCTTTGTGAGGGCTGTGCACCTCTGAAACAATTTGCCCCCAAGAAGCAAGTGTGGCCTCTGACCTCATTTTTTTTGTTTGTTTTTGGAAGGTAATTACATAGACCAGACTATTTCAAGGAGATTTTGGGGACTGAAGATGGAAAAAATACACTGTCTAGCACTGATGATATTACCTAGTTTGGGTAATGAAATGTCTGTGTTGAGGTAATTCCCTGTTAGGAGAATGAGCGCATACAGAGAGACATATTTGAGAGTAGTGTTGGAATAATACAGACAGAGCACACAGATACACCATACAGTAAATGTAGGTTTTTACTTCCAGAAAGGTTTAAGCAAAGTCCAAAATAAGCAGGCCAAAAGTCATTCATAGGTAAATCAGTCAGTTTTTCAATCCAGGGACAATCCAAATATCAAAGTCCAGTGTCAAAAACAGTTCAGTATCAGACTTACATTAAATCCGGGAATATCAGTCAATTAGAAGAAATGGAGGAACGGCAATACTTTCCAACAGAAGGAAACAGAGATACACTCACACTCTCTTCTGAGACTCAGACTAAGACTAAAACAACCCAGGTTTCTGGCTCCATCTTATGGCCGTTTGAGTAACCACACCCAATTGCAGTTTTTAGCATGCTCTTAAAGAGACAGTATTAAAATGTCTATCCTGGTTTATATATTTCTAACCAAATACCTGTTTAGGTGACTTATATTCCTAACAGTCTGTAAGAAAACAAGCAAGCTCATTGAACATTAACTATGCATTTCTGAAGGCCCTTCTTCCCATGAGCAAGGCACCACCTGATCTGTTTGAAGACAACTAGGCATGTATACACATGCACATTTTTCTTCTAAAGTACAGACCTATAGGGCTTACTAGAGTACCCAGCAAGTATCCCAAAGCCCAAATCCTACTTTTTAATTTATTTATTTAGTTTGTCAAGCATGTATGAGAAAACAAGTATAAGTATGAACATAACATATAAATATATAAGTATAAACAGGCATAAATATATACATAATAAATGAGTACGAATAAATGGGAACAGTAGGACAGAGATGGTAACGCTTACAGACCTCTTAGGAATGGAGTGAGGTCCACAGTAGACAGTTTAAGGTTAAAGTTTTTGGGGTTTGAGGATGTAACAGCAGAGTCAGGTAGTGAGTTCCAGGCATTGACCACGCTGTTGCTGAAGTTGTATTTTTTGCAATGGAGTTTGGAGTGGTTTACTTTGAGTTTGTATCTATTGTTTGCCTGTGTGTTATTGAGGTTGAAGCTGAAGTAGTCATTGACAGGTAGGACATTGTAGCAGACAATTTTGTATACTTAGCTTAGGTCAGACCATCGTCGGCATAGTTCTAAGTTGTCTAGATCCAATATTTTGAACAAAGGTCTTTCTTTTCAGCCAGGAGTTTTAGCAGTATATTTAGCAAAGTTTATCCATATCAGTGTTCCAGGTGATGAGGGAAAAATGCACACTAAATAAGGAACCAAAGCATTTAGGAATAGACAGGGGTGGGATTCAACCGGTTGTTGTGATTCTGTGCATTTTGGAGAACCGGCAAATTGTATCCCTGGCTGGCCCAGCCCCTCTCTGCCCTCCCCACCCAGTCAGTCCTTTTCACGCATGCATGACATCACACACATGCTCAACATAGTTGACTGTGTTCTCCCTCGCCCAGTCAACTCCTTAAGGTATGTCTTTATTTTGTTCTGATGATCAGCTGTGCTGGGATCCCCCTCGCTGCCTTACTGCTTTGCCCAGGAGGCTTTCCTGAAGCCCAGGGAGGCAAAAAAAAAATTAAAAATGGGGGGAGGGGTTGCTGGAAAAAAGAAACCATGCTCACCCAGTCACATGGCCATGCCCACCTAGCCATGCCCACCTAGCCATGCCCACAGAACCAGCTGAATCCCACCCCTGGGAATAGATACAACAACGTATCTTTTATTGGCGTAGATAACTACAGATTTGAGTGCAAGAGACCCCAAATCTAAATGAGGTTGTGGATCATGTATCCCCTGAAACATTACAGAAGAAAGCAAGGAAGCAATGGAAACCCTATCATGATCTTTACAGTGTGGAATACATTTACTCAATTAATTGATGGAATTTCTTGCCTCCTGGGGTTGTGGGTGCTCCACTGCTGGAGGTTTTCAAAAATAGACTGTACAATTGTTTGGCTGGGATAGTATAAGACTCCTGCCTTGAGCAGGGAGTTCAACTAGAAGGCCTTCAAGGTCCCTTCAGCTCTGTGATTCTATGATAACAGCTGACAATAGTACACAATGCACTTCCTCTGGGCATCCTAGCACTTCTGCATTCTTCTTACTAATAGGACTTTAATCTACCCTAATGACAGATACTAGCACCTTGCACTATAAACAGTAGCATTTAAGGTCTTCATATCCTGCTTCTTTTTATGTCAAAGGAATAAGTAAAGTTTAGTTGCTATAATCTGATTTTTCTCTTTCCAAGATAATCAGTTGTGTCTATTATAGATTTTTTTTTAAAAAAATACACGATTCTTGGATAAATATACGTTTTTTTCCCTGTGCAATTGTCTAACTTTTGGGGTACATTCCCTTCCTTCAAATACGTGCTATTTTTGATGCAATTACTTGATTGCCACTCCTGTGTTTTATGATACAGGAATTTGGGGCAGATCATGTCATCTTCTTTCTCATAAATCTTTCACCGAGTCCTTTTTTTTCTTCTTCACTGGTATTGCAGAGATAACATAATACAGATCAATAAAAAAACATAATCTTTCAAACATAATTGAGACAATGATTTTAAAGGACTCCAAAATTGCCATCATTAATTGACAGTCGTAATTTAAATGTAGACAATTAAAATATGTAGTCCTAGGAGGAGTACCGAGCAAGGTTGCGATTAGAGTGCACAGATCCTTGGCAATATGGCCTGTTCTTATTTTTGTTTCCATTTCTAATTACTGGGTGCTTAAACATTCACTCTTATTAAAATAGATGGAATTTATGCCTAACTTGGGCTAGAGCGTATTTTCAGTTTCCCAGGGTCTTGCCAAGATGAGTGTGAAAGACTCGCACGCTGCCAGGATCTGGTTAAAATCCAAATGTCCTTCCACGTCTCCCTTCCCTCCCGCTCCCAATATCATCACTTATGTCATGCCTCTTCTGAATCATTTGGTATGATAATCGCATTATTACTTGTGCTGCGACTGCCGTGCAGGCTGATGCGAATCAAAATTCATGAATTCCAATGGCTACAAAGAGCTTTTAATGATTGCCTTCAGCAGATGAAATATATCGTTTTTCAAAAAAGGTATGCGAAAATATGGATATGAGGCCTAATAGTCAATGGGAGGAGGAGCAGGAAAGATCAACAAGCTGGACAAGTTCAGAAACCTTTAGCAATTGTGCAGGGATCTGTAATGAAAATTCAAGTGCTTTGCCTTTAATGATCCATTTATCTCTCTGACATGATTTTCTGTCATTCCAACTGGCATGGTGCCTGCTACTTGGGGAATATGCTTTGAATATGTTTTGTCAAACAAGCTGTTAGTAGGATGGAGGTGACTCTGCATCCTCATGATTTCCTCTGGAGCAACAGGGTTCAACCAGCAGTGGGATTCCATTTTTTTTTTTACTACCAGTTCTGTGGGTGTGGCTTGGTGGGCATGGCTTGGCTTGGTGGGCATAGCTTGGTGGGCGTGGCAGGGGAAGGTTACTGCAAAATCCCCATTCCCTCCCCAACCTACTAACCTGCTTTCCAGCTCCATTCTCCTGTGCAGGGCAACAAAAGAAGACCCAGCTGGGACTCAGGAGGCAGAGAATAGATGTGGGTGGGGCCAGTCAGAGGTGGTATTTGCCGGTTCTCCGAACTATTCAAAATTTCTGCTACTGGTTCTCCAGAACTGGTCAGAACCTGCTGAATGACACCTCTAGGTTCAACGGGAGGGGAGGGGGAGAGCAAGACATAAGAACATTTTCAACCAAAGGTGTGGGGGAAATGCTTTCAGGAGTTTGGAATCTTCAACAAACTCCATAGTGGTAGTTCCCCATTGACAATGGCATGGATCAGGTATGGATCAGGTATGTCTGATCTTCACAACTTTAAGACCTGTGGACTTCAATCCCAGAAGTCCACAGAGAGCAGAACTGAAGTGCTCAAGTTTTAAAGATGCCTGGCTTGGAGGTCATTCACATCCTAGTCACTTCATGATTTGAATGTGTTCGAGATGGAGCTGATCTTGAAGCCCATCTGAAAGCTACACCTATCTAAATTCAGTGGCACAGACGGTAATGAGTCATCTTTCTTTTATTTATTTGAGTTATACTCTATATCTTATGTTGAACACCTACGTGGTATGTCTTACTCTCATTTTTCTTCATATTTACACTTCATATGTTGGCTTGAGAAAAAAATAATCGCCATTGAGTGAGCTTTTTGTGACTGAAGACAGATGGAAATCTGGATCTTTTAGGCTAAACCAAGATCAAAACTGGTTACTGGTTTGCTTCTGGATGCAATTCAAGGTACTGGTCAATAACTATAAAGCCCTACTTGACATAAGGCCTGATTACTTGAGGGACTGCCTATCTTCCGTAATATCTGCCAATCTGGCAGGGTTGGCACATTCTAGGTTCATTGATTTAATAATACCACTTATCAAGATCCTGGAGGTGCACCTTCTCTATAATAGCACCTACAGAACCGCTGGAATGAGGTGCTTCTGAAAGTTGAACAGCTCTCAGCCTATGGGTATTTCAAAAGGCCTTGAAGACCTAGTTCTTTGTCCACTCCTTTGACAAGGATGACCGAGGGTCTCTTTTCCTTTTTTGTTCCCCTCTGGATTTGTTATCTTTTGCCTTCGTTGTTCTTTTATCTTGTGATATTTTGCATTTGTGTCTTGTTCTTTGCACTTAAAATGTTTTTAGCCACCGTAAGCTGCTCAGAGTTGTCATATACATGTAAATAATTATAATAATTTCAGTTTTAAATAGCGATAAAACCTGGCAATGGCTTACAACTGGAACATTAAAAAAGAAACAGGAAACCGAAGGGTTGATTTAGGCTGCTCAACAGCAAGCTATTCGAATTAATGCGATCAAAGACAGAACTGGACACACACGTGTGAAATGATAGTGCTAGGACAGCTCACAGTTTTCCACGAGTGACCTTTTGAACTGAACATTCACTTTCCTTCCCCTTCCTTCTGTTTCCTTGCTGCATAGGTTTTTAGGATGCCAAGCCTAAATGAAAACCCTTTAGTCGCGAGAGAGCTGAGCCAAATGCGAAATGTGTTGAGTTAAATTACTAAATAACCGAAAGTGCTTAAAAACAACGATGTTCACACATTTTTAATTTAAAGCCTGCTAAATCCTTTTAAAATTCATTTGTATTTGCAATTACTTAAACTGTGAGCTCTGCACTGGAGGGAGCACAGTGATAGATTTTAAATGCGCAGCTGGAGGAAATATATAAAATTCAATTGATGAGGCTGGCAGAGAATTGATGCCACAATATGTACCCGGTGGCATTTTTCTCTTCCTTACCTGCCTGGCTTCAGAACATTATCAGAAAGTCGATAACGATGCGCCAATATAGTGATACGCTCTGGGTCATAATACCCTTGTTCTGCTTAAAGCTGAGGTGCTCACAGGGTGGATTAGAATGGACAGACAGCCTGACTCCATTGCTCCCTGTGAAGGGCTCAGAAAGTACTTGGCTCAATTTAGCTCAAGGTCTCTGGTATTGTTATCAATGACCCCAACAGCAAGCCAATAATGCAGGATGTCTGTCTCCACAAGGCTAAAGCTGGAAGAGAATACAGCATGTAACCAGCATCCTTCTCCCCACCCAACTGTCTCCCTCTGGGGATCCTTTCATTGAGATCACATTTCCTTTATAATTCTGTCTTCGTGGGGATCCTTGTCTCTTTTCTCTCTCCTTTCTCTACTCCCTCAACCCAATTTATTCATGCTTTCAACTCTCTCCACATTAGCCTCATGCTTCTCCCATTCTCAGAAAAAAAAAGAAAAGAAAAGAAATTAGACTCATCAGGAACAACTTAAATATATTTATTTTCTGGAGAAAATAAAGTGATGGCTTAGCAGGGCAGAATTCAATTATGGCCACATCTGGAGGAAACCTTGCTTGTTTGCTTATTTGTGTGGGAGATGCAGAATCCAAGATAACTGATAATTCTCCGAACAAAACACAGTATTGGGGATGATACCAAAAGTTCACAAAATGTTTGGATTAACCATTTGCTCATTTTCACTTCCCATTGTTGTTTCTTTTTTGGGGTACATACATGGTGTTTTGAAACTTTCCAGCATATTTTTGGATAAACCAACAAAGTGGCCCATTTCTCCAAATTTCTTTAAGGAAACGAGAGGTGATCCTATAATTTCCTCCGCAATGTCTGGAGCGAGTGAAGGGTTTCTATTGTTTCTTCACAGTTCATTTGCAATTGATTCAGGAGACCACATCATAATGAAAGACATGAGATTCCCACACCGCCCTGAAATATCCTCTTCCATCCATGCAAAGAGATTGTAAAAATTCAGGAGAATTTAT
Source organism: Pseudonaja textilis (assembly GCF_049901715.1). Classification (NCBI taxonomy): domain Eukaryota; kingdom Metazoa; phylum Chordata; class Lepidosauria; order Squamata; family Elapidae; genus Pseudonaja; species Pseudonaja textilis. The sequence goes on from NC_141994.1 coordinate 63,821,510, forward strand.
CTGTCCAGTCATAATATATATATATGTTCTGGTTAAGAATGCCTTTCCCTGATAGATGTCTTCAAAGCCATATAATCAAGTATTTTAGCAATTTCAGTGACATACCTCCAGTAGTTGACTGTCTCTAGAGGCAAATTTTATTATTCAGAGAGGAGAGAACAGAAGGGAAATCGAAAAGTAGATCCATTGCACAGAACACGATGACCTTGCTTCTAGGATGTCTAGCTATAAGTTTACAAAAATGTGCAAGTACAGTACCAGATTTTGGAACTGGGTTTTAAAGTAAACAAATGGTCAGTAAAAATGTAAACTTGATGTAACATTCAAAGATTGTTTCTGAGTTTTTAGTTTTTGTGAATCTTCTGGGCTCGTTGGAAGTTAGGTGGCCTATACATTTGATGGATGATGGATGGATGGAAGACAGGAAGGAAGGAAGAAAGGAAGGAAGGAAGGGAGGGAGGAAGGAAGGAAGGAAGGAAGGAAGGAAGGAAGGAAGGAAGGAAGGAAGGAAGGAAGGAAGGAAGGAAGGAAGGAAGATGTAGCTCCTTTTGGTAATATGAATTTATATACTAATGATTATTAACAATTTTCAGCAATGACCATCCAGGCTGGAACATTCTATTACACACATCTAGAAGTTGCCAAGGTTGAGAAACATGCTTAAAGAACTTTTTACCAAAATTTTGATTTGTTACAAACTATTACATCTAATAATACTCATCACGATGAGTATTTTTATGGGGGCATAAGAGTACAGCCACCCTTGTATGTAGTTCTGCAATCTATGGTTTTATGTATACACAATTCCAAAAAGGTTATCCGATTTCAATGTATACAGTAAAGGCTTTTATGTATTAACAATTTTGGCCACCCTTTTGTTATGAAAACTCCCTTTTACTGAATCTGCCAAGGATTATGCTCTATAACCTGCCATGTAACTGTATTAGGGATAGAGAATTTTGATGCCATTCTCTCTCTCTCTCCCTCCCTCTGTTTTGGTTGAGTATCTAAGCCTTGATAACTGAGTAATTCCTTGTTTGTTAACAAACTGTAAAAGTTTGACATCATTTTGAAGAATAGAATTAGAACTCTTGATGAGAGTCAATTTAGAACTGAATAGAATACTTTATTGGCCAAGTGTGATAGACACACAAGGAATTTATTTCCAGTGCATAAGCTCTCAGTGTGCAGGCAAAACAAAGTAATAACAATCATAATAATGCTACCCATAAGAGAAGGTAGTAGAACAGATTAAAAGGATAAATGTAATATGGGACTAATGGTTAAGGCACCGGGCTAGAAACTGGGAGACTGTGAGTTCTCGTCCTGATTTAGGCATGAAAGATATCTGAGTGACTTTGAGCCAGTCATTCTTTTTCAGCCCATGATGTCAGGTTTGAGTGACAATTCACTCCATCAAGCCCTCTTGCAACCAATGGGTTGACATCAGTGGTGGGATTCAGCCAGTTCGCACCACTTTGGTAGAACTGGTTGTTAACTTTCTGAGCAGTTTGGTGAATTGGTTGTTGGAAGAAATCATTAGGGCAGAGAACCAGTTGTTAAATTATTTGAATCCCACCACTGGTTGACACAGTTGATCTGAAAAAAAAAGCAGATTTGTGTGAAAAATTTTAGGAAGAAAAAAAAATAGAACTATGTGGCCCAACACACATGCGTTGTTTTGGAACTTCCCCCATTGCTGAAGTGCACTTGCGAGCAACAGTTGCAGAGAAGCACTCAATCCAGATAGTCATAAATGAGTCAGCTAAGATGTAGTGGAAGAAGAAATTAAAAGAATGGGTGAAAATGAGCCTCAGCGATGATCCAGCCCAGGGGTGTCAAATTCAAGGCCCCGGGCCAAATTCGGCTCATGGTGTGCTTAGATCTGCCCTGTGAGGCTGCCCTGGAAACAACAAAGGACCCGCCCATGATGCCTCTGCCAGCGAAAAAGGAACTTGGGAGGACTGCCCTCCTGAGCTTCGCTTTCGCTGACAGAATTGCAGGAAGCTGTTGCAGCCGAAAATGGAGCTTGGGGACTCATTTTCATTGGCAGAGTGCTCGGGCCACCACAGGTAAGAGATGAGTGATGTCAAGCTAGCCACGCCTACCTTGGCCTCCCAAGTTCAAACACAACCCTGATGTGGCCCTCAATGAAATCAAGTTTGACACCCCCCACCCACCCCCGATCTAGCCCTTTTTCCTCTATCCAAGATCCTTGAACGACCGTGTTCTGGAAAAAGCAGGCTATAAATCCTGAAAGGAAAATAAATAAAGTGAAATATTGGACCTAGAACACAAAAGGAAGATGGCCTCTCTTTAAATTGGGGTGGCCCACCTTGGCAACTTTAAGACTTATGGACTTCAATTCCCAGAATTCCCCAACCATCTGCATGTGTCCAAAAAAGGGCTGTGAAAATATTTACAGACCCCTCACATCCCAAACATAAACTGTTTCAACTCCTTTCCTCAAAACGACGCTATAAGCATTGCACACCAGAACAACTAGACACAAGAACAGTGTTTTCCTGAAAGCCATCACTCTGCTAAATAATTCCCTCAACACTGTTCAACTATTACAAAGTCTGCACTACTATTACTGTTAATCGTCTCACCACTCCTTATCATCCATCCCCTCCCAATTGTGATTGTAGAACTGTAACTTTGTTGCTTGTATCCTTAAGATTTATATTGACTGTTTCCTAGTATGATTTGATTGCTGATTGTACCCTATGACTATCATTAAGTGTTGTACATTATGATTCTTGATTCTTAACAAATGTATCTTTTCTTTTATGTATACTGAGAGTATTCACATGAAGACAAATTCCTTGTGTGTCCAATCCCACTTGGCCAATGAAGCATTCTATTCTATTCTATCTGGGAGTTGAAGTCCACAGGTCTGTAAAGTTACTAAGGTTGGACACCCCTGTTTAAATGCTTCCTCTGAAGAAAGACCAGCCGATTCCAATTTTGAACAGCTTTTATCCTTAAATGGTCCATTGTCAAACCACTGAGGGGGATCAGTTGTGATAAACCATAGCAAGGAAAAAAAACATACTGAAAAAGCATAAGCATATATATCAACCATTACTAGTTTCTCAGGGAATTTTAAAGGAGATATTCCTGCAGGGTAAGGTTGTTAATCTTCCTTTATTAGTCAATACTTCTAAAGCTTCTTCTCTCCCCCCCACCTGTATTCCCCTGCAATCCATCCTGTTTGTCAATGTGTGAGTAATAACTAGTAGATGCCAAGGACCAGCACGTGACAGGTATATTAACCTTTTTTTTAAAGCAGTGGCATAGGGCAAAAGATTGGAGCCCAAGAACCGAGTATTTATCCACATGCTTTGATTGAAACACTTAGACAAAAGAATTGCTTGCTTAAGTGATAGGTGAATAAGGTGCAAAATGAAATAAGCCAACTGGAAATTGCTCAATGGGGAGAGAAGCAGAAATTCATATTTTATTCTTTTTCTCTGCTCCTATTTGTTATTTGGCTTAGACTTGTGGCTTCATTCCTGAAGAAGACCATTCCAGCTGATATGGCTGTTATAATTGAGAGTAAGGAAGATGATTCTTACAGAAATACAGGTACTCTTTGACTTAGTTTCAGCCCAAAATGTCTGTTGCTATGTGGGAAAGTTGTTAATAGCAGGTAGCAATAGCAATAAAACCAGGGGTGACATTCAACAGGTTCTGACCAGTTCTGGAGAACCAGTAGCAGAAATTTTGAGTAGTTCGGAGAACCGGCAAATCCCACCTCTGACTGGCCCCATTCCCATCTATTCTCTGCCTCCTGAATCCTAGCTTATTGGCTGGGCCTTCTTTTGTTGCCCTGCACAGGAGAACAGAGCTGGAAAGCAGGTTAGTGGGGTGGGAATGGAAAGATACACTATCTTTCCCCTACCACACACACCAAACCACACCCACAGAATTCAGATTTTTTTTTTGAATCGTACCACTGAATAGCACTTAGACGTATATACTGCTTCACAGTGCTTTACAGCCCTCTCTAAGCAGTTTATAGAGTCAGAACATCGCCCCTGCTGGAAGGAAAATCCATCTGGTTCTGTTCCAAGCTGGGAGAAAAATGCTGGAAGCAACATGGCTGATTGGAAAGATGGTTTATTGAGCAGAACCACACAGACAGTTCTGGGTCAGCTGAAGAACTGGTTGAATGAATGGATGGATGGATAAGTAGGTTTCTGTGACTTTGAAGTTTGGACTGCAATGAACGAGTTTGAATTCTGAAAGGGTGTTGGGTAGTTCCTATTGTGGCTAATTGGCTTTTGTCCTGTGTTGGATCTTGGGTGAGGGGCTGCTTCTAATCCTATCACTCTGCTTTTGTTAGCTGCCAAACTTTGCTGCAAGCAGTTCTGAAATATCCTGTCTTGAATGGATTTCTGCTTGCAGTATTTGCTTTGCTTATGAATAGAGCTATGAAGATAATTGTCTTCCTCTTTCAATCAGATCTTTACCTGTTAAGTGCTGGCATCTGCTGTGGGCTTATTAAGAAAGACTTGGGGACTGCTTCCTGCCTTTAAAAACACGTTTGTCCATTTCTCATTCAGGGAAATATAATGTTCTGCCTTTTTAATATTTCCCCAAATATTTTATACTTCTGGGGTGGGGCTTCCCACACCCCCAACAATCTAGGTCCTCATTTTACTGACCTTGGAAGGATGGAAGGCTGAGTCAACCTTGAGCCGGTCAGAATTGAACTCCTGAAGTGAGCAGTGAGTTAGCCCTGCAGTACTGCAATCTAAACAATGCACCACCATGGCTCAAGTGAGTGTTACTCCATTTTACAACCTTTCTTGCCTCGGTTCAATGCAGCACACACTCACATGAGCACACAACTCCACTCACATGAGAGGTGGACCAGCACACACATGAATACACACTAGCCCACCGCTCACACGGCCTGGTTCTCCTCTCTGCCCCCCAGCCAGGCCACCAAGCTGCATAGGTTGGAGACTGCTGGGCTCAATGGAACTAAAACAGCAGCCATAGTGGCACAGTGGTTAGAGTGCAGTACTGCAGGCTAATTCTGCTGACTGCTGGCTGACTGCAATTTGACAGTTCAAGTCTCACCAGGTTCAAGGTTGACTCAGCCTTCCATCCTTCTAAGGTGGGTAAAATGAGGATCCAAAATTGTTGGGGGCAAGATGCTGACTCTGTAAACCACTTAAAGAGGGCTGTAAAGCTCTGTGAAGCAATATATAAGTCTAAGTGCTCTTGCTATTGCTATCAGGCCTGGATAAAACAGCTGAAATAACTTACAAAGTCTCTGAACTTAATATGTTGTATAAGCACCCTCTTTCACTTTCACAGCTTCTGAAAATAATTTGGACGTTGAAAAGGAAAGGAAAAGAACATCCCAGGAATACGTCTGTGAGTGTGTATCTGGTGTGTAGGTGTTGGGTTGCACGGAAATTGCAGAGATAGTTGATGAGGAGAGATTTTCATTACCTGAGAAATTGAATATCTTTTAATGGAAACATCATATCCACTCAGCAGGAAGATCCCAAATGTTTAAATGAGTCAATACGCAGAAACATCTGGCTCCATCTCTGCAGATGTAGATGACATTTGTAATCTTTAATTTTTCTTCAAATATTAATGTTGCTTAATTGGAAATTTTCAGGGAAAATGATGAAATTTGCTGAAGCTGTTACAGATCCATCTTTCACAGCTCTAGCTTTAATTCACATCCTTATTTCTAAAAGAACAAATGCTCCATATTGTCACGAGCATAATGGTTAAGCGCCTCCCAACCTATATAAACTGTACTTATTACCAGTAAAATAATACATGATAATACATATTTTAACCAGACTTGGTTCTATTCTGCATTTGTTACAGCAAATACTGGTAGTAGCCCTTGACTTACAATCACAGTTGAACCCCAAATTTCTGTTGCTAAATGAGACAGTTCTTAAGCGAGTTTTGTCCATTTTACAACCTTTTTTGCCACAGTTGTTAAGTGAATCACTGCAATTGTTAAGTTAGTCACACAGTTGTTCAGTGAATCTGGCTTCCTTATTGATTCTGCTTGCAGATGGCTGCATGACACCAGTATCAGTGTTCCAGCAAACCTCCATTCCAATCAGTAACTCCGAGACAAACATATTTCAAAAGTACCTTTATTAAAATAGCATCTGGCATATCTGTGGAATCCTGAATCTAAAAGTTCTCAGGCTTTCCACAATTTCCCAAACTACAAATCCATCCCTGCTCGGTCGTCATCACATCAATGGCCCAATCACGATCCGTCCAAAAGTAAGACCCTTATTTCATCCTGAGCCATACTAAGTGACCTTAAACTAAAAAAAGAATTTTATTTTGTCTACTTAGAGCTACTTAATTGAAATCACCACCCTCCCACTTTCTCAGGCAGCATGGAATATGGCTTCCAAAGCTGACACCAGGACACTGCAACCGTCATAAAAATGAACCAGTGGACAAGTGGCTGAATTTTGATTACGTGGCCATGGGGATGCTGCAACGGTCGTAAGTGTGAAAAATGGCCATGTCAATTTTTTTCAGTGCTGTTGTAATGGTCACTAAAGGAACTGTAGTAAGTCGAAGGTTGCCTATATCGTTACTGTTATATAGAATAATATATATATATAGCATCAGTATTTCATATATATATATATATATATATATATATATATATATATATATATATATATATATATATATATATGTGTGTGTGTGTGTGTGTATATATATATATATATATATATATATATATATATATATATATATATGTGTGTGTGTGTGTGTGTGTGTGTGTGTGTGTGTGTGTGTGTGTGTGTGAAATATCACTGATGCTTCATCACAAAATCTCCAGAACCATAAAGCCTACAAACTTGAAATTTGGCATGTATGTTCCTCTTGGCTTCTAGGTGCTTACTAAGAAAGGATTTTTCGAAATGACCATCAGAGCATTCATTTTTTTGTATATTGTTATTAACACGCTCTGATGCTAAGAAGTTCTACTCCCCCTCCCCATTAGAAAAGAAATCTGTTCCAAATGCAAAACACAAGCAGAGGAGAGGAGTTTCAGTTTCAGTTTCGCAGCACCAAGAAGCTTTAGTACAGAACAGTTGAGCTAAGCAGAGGTGATATTCAACAGGTTCTGACCAGTTCTGGAGAACCGGTAGCGGAAATTTTGAGTAGTTCGCAGAACCGGCAAATACCACCTCTGACTGGAGATTTTACAGTATCCTTCCCCTGCCACACCCACCAAGCCATGGCCACAGAACTGATAGTGAAAATTTTTTGAATCCCATCACTGGAGGTAAGCCATGCCCAGGCTCCTTGCTGTCTCCTTTTTGCTCACACAGCAAATACTGCTTTAGTTTCCAAACAGCCCTCAACTCTCTCACACATTGACAGAATGCTAGCCAGATGAATACTGATCGATGCTGGTAGGTAGAGGCAGAGTCCCCCCCACTTATTTTCCTCCCCAAAAACTAAGCTCGACCACATAGTTTCATAGCGAAGCATGGGTATCGAGCTAGTGTCTGTATAGAAAGAAAGAAAAATCCTTTCTATAATGCAATAGTCAAGTGTTCTTCAACCTTAGCAACTTTAAACTAAATGACATTTATCCGGCATCATGCCACACCGACAGCATTTTCACTCACCAGCATGAGGTCTTCTTCTGTTCATGTTGAAGGACATCATATTCCCAGTGTCATATGTGAGATGGATTTCTCTTTTCTATACTCACACAGAGTATCTTCTCTAGGAAAGCCCTATTTGCTCAGATTGTCCTTTGATCTTCCTGTCCCTGTGAACTGTCTATTTCAGTCAATCAGAATGGAGTCTCAATCAGAATAGAGAGGGGAGGGACCTTGAAGGTCTACTAGTCCAACCCTCCGCTCAAGCAGGAAGCCCTACACCATTTCAGACAACAGTCTCTTCTTAAAACCCTCCAGGGATGAAGCACCCACAAATTCTGAAGGCGAATTGTTCCACTGCTTAATTGTCATTACTGTTAAGAAGTTTCTCCTTCATTCTAGGTTGCTTCTCTCCTTGATTAGTTTCCATCCATTGTTTCTTGTGCTTTGGAAAATAAATTGACCCCCTTCTCTTTGTGGCAGCCTCTCAAATACTGAATAATGCTATCATGTCCCCTGCTTCTTTTCTCTAGACTAGCCAAACCCAAAGCGTGCAACTGTTCTTCATATGTTTTAGTCTCCAGGCCTTTAATCATCTTAGTTGCTCTTCTTTGCACGTTTTCCAAAGTCTCAACATCTTTTTTGTAATGTGGCGACCAAAACTGGACACAGTATTACAGGTGTGGCTTGACTTAGGCTTTATAAAGCGGTACTAATACTTCACGTGATTTTGATTCTGTGCTTCTGTTTATACAACCAGGATTGTATTAGCTTTTATCTATTCAGCGATTTCCATACAGGCCAAGGTTGTTCTTGATCAGACGCCACACGTTTGTGTGGTTGTACCCAGTTACCTGGTAGTTCTTTACTCACCTTCTATAGTTCCAGGTTGGTCTGTGGTGACTGATGGTTAGGAGGGTCAGAGGTTCTGTGGAAGCTATTCCCCAACCTCAGTCTCAACCTTGAAGGTTGTTCACCGTATAATAGGCGTACTTGTGTAGACTTCGCTGTAAGCCACTCTTTCTATGCAGCATTTTCCCAGCAGAACTTTGGCCGTCAATTTGTTTTTCTTAGTGTATCAGAATATAAAATAAAAAGGGAAATAAAAATAATGGGCAACTAGAGGAGGGGAAAAGAGAAAGTATGGGGTAGTGAGGGAAAAAGAAAAAAAAGGTTGATTTCCAACTTTTTTTTTGCATGGTAGAAGATAACAACATTACAGATGTAACTTTTTACTTACGGTATAGACAATAGTCATTTCTATAACAATGAAGCCATCTAATCAGCAAAACCGAAACCATAGTTTCATTCACAAGCACAAAATCCAGAAGTGGTTTCCAAATAAAAACAAAACTGGATATATTCTTTTCTTTGAATTAAACAAACAATTGAACCATCTCTAAAAAAAATTTCTGGCTGTGGAGAATAATATATATTTCTGTTTGTACTTATTAATCTTTGTAGACTATCATCATTTATACTAGAAAAATTCACTATACTCTTTCAGATTCTTTTACCCTACAGGGTAAAACAAATTCTTTTTTAAAAAATACTCATTTTAAAATTCTAAACTTTTCTTTAAAATATGTGTAAAATTAATAAGTACTAATAGATCTTTTTTTTTTAACTTCCTTTGAACAGAGATCCACCCTATCTCCAATTAATTCATTAATTTAAGTCACTCCTTCCAGCTTATCCTCATAAAATTTTCCCAACAGAACTTTGGAGGGGGAATACTAGTTAGATAATGCATCTTTTGTACTGGGTTCAGTTTTAGACACTGTTTTGTTTAGGGAAAATCAACCTATTTTACACTATTGACCTATTTTATATTTATTTTACTTGCTCAGTGTTGAATTTATCTGTCTGTAATTTGAAGGTGCTTCTGACACCTAAAGAAAAGCAACTTTAAATTATGTGGATTTCAGTTCCCAGAATTTTGGGAGTGGAAGTCTACATACCCTGAAGTTGTCAAGAAACACTGCAATAGTCAAACTTGGAGGCACCTCCTGAAGTAGAATATAAGGCACAGTCCATCAACTTTGTGAGAATAATATCTAGTAGTTCAAAATCATCTCTGGTAGGACATAATCTCAGGTGCAGGAAAGCCCAATTGGTAGAGCAAAATTACCTTGGCCAGAGCATTGTGGAACATGCTGCTGGAGCTGTTTTGTCATCAAGGCGCACATACTTCCATTCCATCATTCTTGTATTTTAAGGAGCTTTCTGTGCTCCTTAAAGGGCCTTGAGCTTCTACTGCCTATGGGGGACAATATGGTAGTGTTTTGGAGTTTAACTGCTTTTTAAAGTGTTTGAAAAATCATATTTGGGGGCAGAATGTCATGGAACAGGAAGATAACCCCCTGTTTGTGCCTTGTGCTACACTTGAAGCTGCAGACTGTGGTAGAAATCATTCAAAGAAAGGAAAAAAGGACTAAGGGCAACATGATAGCAGTGTTCCAATATTTGAGGGGCTGCCACGAAGAAGAGGGGGTCAACCCACACAACCCACAACTCCGCGTCCAACCCCATCCCATCCAATCCAACATCACTCAAAACTAGTCAGGCATGCTCCTAACTACCTCTATTCCAACCACAACTGGCCTTAAATGCAAGCTAAGAAGCCTTGTAAATAAAATACCTGAATTTCTCCTCTTACTAAATATGGCCAAATTCGACATTATATTTGTCTATGAAACATGGCTCAATGCATCTCTCCCTGACTCCATTACCACAGTAAGAGACCATCATGTTTACTGATCAGATCATGAAATCCGTAGAGGAGGTGGTATTGCTATCTTCTATAAAAAGTCCCTACTTCTAAAAAACATCCAAGTTACCTAGGAGCTTGCTATTCCTGACACCATTGTCTGTGAACTGTCCTTAAATATCACATTTCGGTTCTTACTATGTTACAGAGCCCCTGATTATGACATCGAACATGCAAACAAGCTACATACACTACTAACTTGGGCAGCATCCTGCCCACACACTTTTATCTTTCTTGGTGACTTCAACCTACCTCATATTAACTGGACCCTTAACGAATGTACAACTGAACCCACACATGCAAGCTTCTACAATGCAGTAACAAACCTGAGACTAGAAAAACTGGTACCCAACAACACTAGACTTAACAACTGCCTCAATCTCATCTTCTGCAATAGTTTGAATTCAATTTATGGAATACAAATTAAAGAACCCTTTTCCAACAGTGACCACAACATGATTGACTTTTGTCTCAACATACATCCACACAAAAATAATCACAATGACGGAATCCCCAATTATAACTTAAAAAAAGGCAACTATGATCTTATAAACAATGATCTCTCATCCCTTGATTGGCAATTTCTCTTCTCTGGATGCAATACTGTAGAAGACCATTACAACATATTTTTACTTAAAGTCAAACTATATGTACCATTAACAACTCCAAAAACCAGAAAAAACTATTTACCCATAACAATAAGGAAGCTTCAATCCCCCAGAAAAATCACTTTGGTGGAAAAACCAATCTGGTCATGTTGCCAACTTCAAAAGCTGATACAAAAATTTATGCCACCAGATAAAAACTGAATGCACAAATTATCACATTAAACAAGAAGAAAACCTTCTACGCACCAATTTCACCCTTTCTTTCTACAATTTTTTAAACAACCAACTAAAAGACTCAAGGTCCATCCAACCCCTGAAAGGACCTAATGTTAAGACTGCAATGATGATACTATTAAAGCCAACCTCTTTAACACATTCTTTGGCTCAGTATTTGTAAACAGCAATGGATCATACCCAGTATTTCCTAGTCGAACCACAGACAACTACAACAATCTAATACATATCGATTTTACAGAAGACAATGTTGAAAAAGTAGTACTCAATCTAAAACCATCTCTATCTATTGGACTGGACAGAATATATGTCTACTTCTTAAAAAAGCTACTCACTGCCATAGCCGAACCTCTAAGCATTATCTTTGAAAAATTTTTCAGGACCAGCTCCTTGCCCAAACTATGGACACAAGCCACAGTCATTCCCATCTTCAAAAAGGGAGAACCCCAGCCTAGCTGAAAATTACAGACCAATCTCTTTATGCTGCATTACCTGTAAAGTCATGTAATCAATTATTAACCAATCCATCATCCTCCACTTAGAAACAAACAACCTACTCTCTAATAACCAATTTGGTTTCAGGAAAAAAACTATCATGTAATCTGCAACTCTTACACTGCAAAAACTACACAACTTGATCAGGGCAAAGCAATAGACGCAATCTACATAGACTTCTGTAAAGCTGTTGATTCAGTGGTACACAACCAATTACTCCTAAAACTAAAATCTTATGGTATCTCTGGACACCTGCATAACTGGATAGAAGCATTCCTGTCAAACAGACAACAAATGGTCAAAAATGGGAGCATCATATCAAATTCTGTACCTGTCAACAGTGGTGTTCCTCAAGGCAGTGTCCTGGGACCAACTCTCTTCATACTCTACATAAATGACCTCTGTGATCATATCAAGAGCAACTGCATTCTCTTCGCTGATGATGTAAAGCTATTCAACACCACAGACAATACTGCTACCCTTCAAAAAGACCTTGACTATGTATCAGAATGGCCAAACAACTGGCAACCTCAAATCTCAACAAATAAATGCTCTGTCCTACATATTGGCAAAAAAAAAAAAAAATAAGAAAATAAAATACAGGCTGAATAGCCAAGACTTTGTTGATGATCCAAACTCTATCAAGGATCTTGAAGTACTCATCTCTAATGATCTAAGTGCTAGAGCCCACTGTAACTCCAGAGCCAAAAAGGTGTTAAGAGTTGTTAACTTAATATTACATAGCTTTTTCTCTGGTAATATTATAGTACTAATTAGAGCATACAAAACATTTCCTAGAACAATATTTGAATACAGCTCATCAGTCTGGAACCCAGATTACGTATCTGATATTAACACAGTTGAGAAAGTCCAGAAATATTTCACAAAAAAAGTTCTACACTCCTCTACTCATTGCAGAATACCTTATGCCACCAGACTCGAACTTCTAGACCTAGAAAACCTAGAACTATGCCGCCTTCGGTCCGATTTAAGTATAATATATAAAATCATACATTGCAATGTCGTACCTGTCAATGAATACTCCAGCTTCAACCTTAACAACACAAGAGCAAACAATAGATACAAACTCAAGGTTAATTGCACCAAACTTGATTGCAGGAACTATGACTTCAGCAATAGACCGATCAATGTCTGGAATACTCTACCTGACTCTGTGGTTTCTTCCCCAAACCCCAAAAACTTTAACCTTAGACTTTCTACTATCTACTTCACCCCTTTCCTAAGAGGTCTGTAGAGGGCATGCATAAGCTCACCAAAGTGCCTACCGTCCCTGTCCTATTGTTTCTTTTATATATTTTTTATTTTTCTTATATATATCCATGTATTCATAACTATGTTTTTACTTATACCTATTACCTTGTAAGCAATTGACAAAAATAAATAAATAAAATAAAATAAACATATTCTTCAAAGCACCCAAACACAGGACAAGAAGCAATGGATGGAAACTAATTCAAGAAAACTAGAATTTAGGAGAAATTTTCTGATAGTTAGAACCTCCATCACTGGAGGTTTTTAAGAAGAGATTGGACAGCCTTTTGTTTGAAATAGTAAAAGGTTTCCTGCTTGAGCAAGGGATTGGACTAGAAGATTCCTTCCAAGTCTGTCATTCTGTTATGACTAAATATTTGGTGAAATTTATCATGGATAACATATAAAATCTATGACCTTATGATAGTCCACCATTATGGCCCACTGATATATCTAAATAATGATGAGAATTAGTTATTAATTTTAGAAATATGCAAACCTACTTTGCTCCATCATTTATGTCATCTGTGGTTCTTCATGTCTTAAGATTTTAAGATGGTTTTAGTAATCAAAGATAAATACTCAAACTGATCATATTTCCTCAATGTCAGGTTTTCTGTAAAACTGTATAGCTCCCAACCAAGCATTATACTTTGCTTAGCTATAGTGAATCAATTCCATGGTGATATTAGGGAATTTTTTTTAATCAAATATACTTTTTAATGATGCTTGGATCATTATCCAAAGAGAACGAATTGGGTCAAGTGTTAACAGCATGTGCATTAAAGAAAGACAGGGGAGAAAAAAAATCAAAAAGCAACCATCTGTTCCAGAAACTGTCTTGGGGGAAACAACACAGACTCAACAATGAACAAATTCAACAAAGTTCCCAACCTGTTTTTCATTAATTTTGATAAGAATTGCCTTTTCTCCCAATTGTATGTGAGTAGCTACAATAATTATGTCTTAGATCGTACACATTGCAAAACTGGGGTGGGTGTTTGAAGGACTAGCCTATCTTTGATGGTGTGATAGATGTAGGCATGCGTTATATTTACTAATGTCCTCCTCATTTTCACCTCCCTCTGAAAGCTGGATGTCAGATCTGATGTGAAAAGAACAGAGAGAGGAAAGTTGATAGTAGTTTGACTCTAATGGCCTTCTTGAGTTTCTTCATCTAGGACATTATTTCCCCAGCATACCCAAAAATCAGAGTAACATTGATTGGCTTCAGCATAATTTTGCAAGATGCAACCATTATGTAAAGTCTTCTGAACAAACCAATCACGGTGAGAGCAGAGCTTCTAATGGTGTGACCATCAGGACTTCAAAATAGATGAGGACATGAAAGAAACAGGTATCTTTAGGTTCCAGAGGGTGCTTTTCTCCATCTCCAATCCCTAGTAGACAATTCAAAAGTTGCCTTGCAAATTTTTAGAGTAACCTTTGTAAAAGAGCTTGCCATCTTATATTTTGAATTCTTACAAAGTTACATAAAGGAAAAAGCTGAAGGTACTAAGGAACATTTCAAAATACTAAAATAATAAATGTTTCAAGATGGAACCAAAGACAAGCCAACCACTTCAGCCAGTGCAAATTTAATCTATCAAATACATTGGAAGAAAACATATTGGTCAAACCTTAATGATTAAAATTTCTATAGTTAAATATCCAATGTTAAAACAAAGCATCACCCTAAAATATATATGCATCAAGATAAATTATTGACACAGGTTTTAAAATATATTTCTTCCTTCCTTCATTCATTCTACAGATTTATAAGGCTGTCAATGTTAATCAAATAATTCTAGAAAGTGAATAAAGCATAAGAAAAGAAGAAAAAGCCTTAAGCAAAATCAGGTTTGAGTTATTCTATTCTAAAAGACACATAGACTTAAGAATTTGTATACTTCTGATTTTGAATCCATTGAGAGAAAAACATCTATATATTTAATTTAATGGTGATATGATAACAATGTTCCACAGTGGTGGGATTCAATTTTTTTTTACTACCGGTTCTGTGGGCATGGCTTGGTGGGTGTGGCAGGGGAAGGATATGGTAAAATCTCTAGTCAGAGGTGGTATTTGCCGGTTCTCTGAACTACTCAAAATTTCTGCTACCAGTTCTCCAGAACTGGTCAGAACCTGCTGAATACCCACCTCTGGTGTACCAATATCTAAAGGACAAAGAAAAAGGGTGGGAATCAATATATTGTCCAAAGCAGGCAGGTCAAGAAGAAATGGATGGAAACTCATCAAGGAGAGAACCACACTAGAACTAAGAAGGCATTTCCTAACAGTGAGAACAATTAATCAGTGGAACAATTTGCCTCTAGAAGTTGTGGGTACTCCAACACTGGAGGTTTTAAAGAACAGGTTGGACATACATTCATCTGAAATATTACAGAGTTTCCTGTTTGAGCAATAGGCTCAAGCAGGGAGCTTAGAAGGTGATAATTTGCTCATTTCAAACTAATGCAACCAATATGAATGTAACAATTTATTTAAAGATAAATAGGCAAAAAGGGCTTTGGGCAAGGAAGATGTGAAATTTTACTGATCTTGTGTGAATGCTAAACATTGCTTTTATGAATCACCTGGAACATTCTTTTTTTTTAATATCATATAAAACTGAATAAAATTTAAAAGTAGAAATATAAAAAAAAACAATATAAACTAAGAAAAATATAAAAAGTAAAAAAAGTGCCACCATTGTAATTTACGTTTTATGACCTCCAATGAAAAGGTCTTCTTCTTTCAGCAGATTAATTCAGGATGACAATAATGCCAAGTAACCAAATAATCATCATTCTAATTCATTTTGGAGTTACCAACTTGCCTTTCAAAACAATTTCTTTGCTCTCTCATTTCAGTCTTACTGAAATTTCTCAACCATAACAACTTTAAGGTATGTGGATTTTAACTCCCAATTCTGCAATTCATGTCATTTAACTTTTTTAAAAAACTGAATTGCATTTGTTAGAATGCAATACAAATTTTCCTTAAACTTTTCTTTCATTATCTTCATTCCCTGCAACCTAGATGATGTCAATTCAGACTTTCTGATGTTCATTTTAGCTCTTCCATTTTCTTCTATACACGTATTCATCGACTCCATTTTACAAAATCAAACCACCTTTATGCTAATTCAGTGTTTCTCAACCTTAACAACTTTAAGGTATGTGGATTTTAACTCCCAATTCTGCAATTCTGGGAATTGCAATCCCCATATCTTAAAATTGTTAAGGTTGATAAACTCTGTTCTAATCTGTTCTACCTATCTCTTCTTTTCTTTGTTTATATTGATTGGTTATTTATCATATATTTCTCTTATATTCCACTTCAGTCTTCCATATATTATGGCCATCTATAAATCAGCCCATTAACACTGACTTTCACCACACAAAATAGCCATGGTGTACCAATACTTTCATATAAGGCTGTTTAATAGTAAAAAGAATGAATGGATTATTTTAGCAATTTTAATTTTAACCATGCCATATGTAACTAACGGCAAAAATAACATTATAGGTAGTCCTTGACATACGACCTTAATGGATCCTGCCTAATCATTATGGTTGTAGGTTGTGATGGTGGTAAAACGGATCAGTTACATGACCAACTCAATTTTATGGCCTTTTTTGAGACACTCATGAAGGGAACACCATAGTCACAAAATGGCCTCAGCAGCCATTAATGAATTAATGGGCATGGTTTTGCCCAAAAACCCAGTGGTAAGGGCCAGTGATCAGCAAAACTGTTGTAAAATGAAGACATGTGACCAAGACATGTAAATGTAGCCATGTTGCCCAAAGTTTGGTCACATTACAGTGCAAGGGGCCTGACCATTGTAACTTTGAATTCAGATCGTTTATTTTATTTATTTATTTATTTTGATTTGTCAATCACTTACAAGATAATAGGTATAATCATAATCATAATCCCTTTGATCTGGTGTAGTCATAATTTGAATGTTGCTAAGCAGCTAGTTGTAAATTGAGGGCTACTTTAGTTAGTGTTCACACATTTTGGCCAGTAAACCATAAGTACAACCAAATTCCAATTTTACCTAGTGCATTTACTATGTTCTCTGCAAAGCCCTTTGCACACCAAACATAATACTATCCTCATTCCATCAACTTTGAGGTTCATGCTGTGGTTGATGCATATTTAGGATAAGATGGATTACTTATTTTAAGTCTTTATTTTTTAAAAAAAAATGAACTTCCTTTTTGTGAGTCAAAAATATGCTTGCAAAGTTGCTGGACCCATTGCTCTATCGTGAATGTTGGCCCTTTGCCAGCTGTCATGATATGTCACTTGGATCCAGTGAGCAATTTCTTAGTTAGAATCTCCTATCAGATAGTCCCCAAAGCGAGAAAACAAATTCTCTAGTTACTAGACAGGTACAGTCTGGAAATTCTGGTGAAAGCCCGAGTTCAATTTGTAGTTGGTAAATATGCTAATGATTTCTTTTAACTGCAATAGGTCTTTGTGAAAGTACCATGAGACTTTTTAAATCCGCTGCTTGCTTTTGATCAATTGCTTAATTATTTTAGCTTGACAATAAAATTAAACCCTTAAGGGCTAGTCTTGTGGCAACAGGAAATTCAATTTCCCATGTTGCTTTCAGAAGCAAATCACAAATGTAGCTTCCTGAATAATGTTTTTTCCTCTTCTTCTAACTTTTAGAATATCTCCTAAGCAGAAAATCAATTGAGAAATTCTGGCATATGGTGGTACCACTCAGATCATGGAGCTTCAAGTAAAAGCAGGGAACCTTGTGGTTTTATAAAGATGGCTTAAAGCTGTATATGTAAAATATTTTTGCATGCTGAAAGAACTCAACAATTCCTAACATAATGCTGATTTTTTGTTAGATATAGAGAGATGATCCATGTGTGAATGCTATTACAATTGTGTAGCAGGACTCATTGATACAGTTAGATCTGAGATGTTCCAATATGTGCGTAAACTAACATCTTAGAAAATACTTTATGGCTATTTCCTCTGGACTGTACTTTAAAAGATAGTTCAATGGATGGATGGATGGATGGATGGATAGCAGAAGCAGGAAGAAATGCCAACCCACCCTGGCTGTTCCAGATAGAAGAATAGCAATAATATTAGCAGTAGCACCTCGAGTTATATACCACTTCACAATGCTTTACAGCCCTCTCTAAGTGGTTTACAGAGTCAGCATATTGCTCCCAACAATTGGGGTCCTCATTTTACTGACCTTGGAAGGATGGAAAGCCAAGTCAACCATGAGCCCCATCAGGATCGAACTCCAGGTTATGGGCAGAGTCTGCCTGCAATACTACATTCTAGCCACTGCGCCACTAGGGCTCCTTAAATACATACATTTATTTGAGATTTAAATACATGCATTTGAATTATATTTCTGTAATTTTTCCATAAATACAACTCTCAGGCTGTGTTTCAATGATAGCTGGTTGATAGCTGGTTTATCCAGGTTGAGCAGGATTCCCAAGAATATCTCTCGTATCCTAAGCCCTGGAGTGAAAACCTCAAAATGCTTGAGAATAGTATCTATTCCATGTGTCATAATATTCTATTATCAATAGTTGGAACTAAGACGTGGGAGTTGGAACTTGAAATAGCTAGACCACCACTGTCCAAAGACATCTCTGTGGTCATGTGGCCAGCATGACTAAGTCTCTTAAAGAAAAAGAACATCCTTTCAGTGGGGCATTCTTCTGGCCCTCACTACAGATAGTCGTCGAGTTACAACCACAATTGAGCCCAAAGCTGTTTTTTTTTTTTTCACTAAGTGAGCCATTTCCTAAGTGAATTTTGCCCCATTTTATAACTTTTCTTGCCACCGTGTAACTGAAGTTACTAAATTAATAACACAATTTTTAAATGAATCTGGTTTTCCCTTTGACATGGCTTTTCAGAAGGTCATAAAAGGGAATCACATGACCCCAGGATATTGCAATGGTCATTAATGTGAGTCAGTCAATTCAGTGTCTGAATTCTGATCACATGACCATGGGCAGAGGAAGGTATTCAGCTGGTTCTGACCCATTCTGAAGAACCAGTAGCGGAAATTTTGCGTACTCCAGAGAACCAGCAAATACCACCTCTGATTGACCCTCCCCCATCTTTTCTCTGCCTCCCGAATCCCAGCTGATCGGCTGGGTCTGCTTTTGTTGCCCTGCACAGGAGAACAGAGCTGGAAAGCAGGTTAGTGGGCTGGGAAAGGAATGGGGATTTTACAGTATCCTTCCCCTGCCCTGCCCACCAAGCCACGGCCACCAAGCCAAACCACATCCACCAAGCCACACCCACATAACCACCACTGACCATGGGGATGCTGCAACCATCGTAAGTGTGAAAAAATGGTCATAGGTCACTTTTTCAGGGCCATTGTAACTGTAACCCTAAATGAACTGTTATAAGTCGGGGACTATTTGTAGTGGTAACTTCCTGTGACATCAATGGGGGCTGAGATAGTCTAGCACAGAGATGTCAAACTTCAATGAAGGCTGCATCAGGGTTGTGTTTGACCTTGGGGGCCAGAATGGGCATGGCCGGGGTAGGTATGGCCAGTTCAATGTCACTCGTGTTGGGTGCTCCTGTGGGGGGCCAAGTGCTCTGTCAGTGAAAACAGGCTCCCGAGCTCCGTTTTAAGCTGTGACAGCATCATGCAACCTTCTGCCAATGAAAATGGAGCTTGGGAGGGCCGCCTGTGACCCTCCAGAGCTCCAATTTTGCTAGCAGAGGCACCATGGGCTGATCCTTTGCTGTCTCCAGGGTGGTCCCGTGGGCCAGATATAAGCTGGATCTGCCCCCTGGGCCTTGAATTTGAAACCCCTGGTCTAACACCTCAAAAAAAAAAAAAAACAACTTGGAGATAGAGAAAAGAAAGAAAGAAATATAGCTTTGGCCACTATTTGGAATGTATTAGAAGAACAGCCTCACTAAGGAAGAAGATCTAATAATCTACCTCACTCTTTGTGTTTAAGGAGAAAGGTTGCTTTATTGGATTTTACAGGTTTATTAAAAATATGATTAGGGCTCCCCCATGTCCAAAGAGTACATAAAAGGATGGGTGAATCACTCAGGGTCAATTTAATTCAGCACCTCATTCTTCCAATGTTAAATTTGTTCCATCTAATTTTTTTTATTAGGTTGTGTTTTTTTTTTTAAAAAAAGAGCCCTATTCTGTAGATATTTTTATGCCTACATCTTTTAATATGTACATTTTTGTAGGCCCCTTTGTTCCTTACAAAGGTTTTCTGGGAGGTGGCAGCCAGGACTGGGCCATATTGAGCTCAACCGCAAAATAAGGTTGAGTAACACAACTTTTTAAAAAAATGGAGATGACAACATGCAAGCTATTTTGGGTTCGGTTATAGCTTTGGAGGTGTGAATTGGGTAAATTTGTATTGAAGTGCAAACTGCGTGCATTCCTTTGAATCTCTCAGAAAGGCAGGAAAAAACCAGTTAAATTGGAATAAAAATGATCTAATTTAATGTACATCCCATTGGGAGCAAAAATTGCTTGACCAAGATTTGAGTTTTATGAAACACCCAAAAAAGTATTACAGATGTGTTTGGCAACTTTAAAAGGTGAGGAATTTCCCCTTTAGTCTGAATTAAAACTGTAGCCTATTTTGTGATAATGGGGAGAACTGATAGTTGAAGAGGTCTCCTGATTTGATAGATTAGATAGATATTGATAGATAGATAGATAGATAGATAGATAGATAGATAGATAGATAGATAGATAGATGGATAGGTAGGTAGATAGGTAGATAGATAGATAGATAGATAGATAGATAGATAGATAATAGATAGAGATTCTATGCTTTGAACATAAAGTAGTTGGCTTGCTTAGATGTCAAAATGCCTGGTATTTTGTGAGTCAGATCTACTGCACTGGATTTATGCACTCAAATTCTTCCTATTTTCCTATCTCTTGGCTAACATTATAGCTGTTTTTACAGAAATGATGAAACCAATGCCATGTATTTTAAGTCCCTTAGCTCTTAACAGTCTTGTTCAATGCAAATTAAGCTCTTCCATGACTTGATTCTGATCAGATCCAAAGTGAAATTTATTCTTTAAAAAGCAAGCAAGCAACAGCGATGACTCCCACACGAGAAATGCAAATAATATTATTAGCGGGCAACTGTATAATTCTAGGAGGCAATCAACAAATAGAGAAGGCAGCTGAAACATTTTGTACAAGAGAATCTCTGCCCTATCACAATTCCTGTGTTTGTGAAATGCAGGAGCATCTGGCTCAGTGTCTTAATTGGCAAAAAGAAGCATGAAAATTAAGGGAATGTGCCAATTATCAGAAACCAAAAGAATAACGGGCGAGAATACATATATATTTGGATATCACACATCAGATTGGCCTAGTTAAAGTTTCCTTTACATAACTACAGGTAGTCTCAACTTACAACCACTCATTTAGTGACCATTCAAACTTACAACAGCCCTGAAAAAATGGGATTTATGACTGTTTTTAATCTTAAAACCATTACGGCATCCTCATGGTCATGTGATCAAAATTCAAGGTGAAGACTACTTGCATCAGTGTTTCCTAGTAACCACCAATGGGAACCTAGACAAGAAACTTGATTATGCCTCATCTTCTAACTATAGCTGTGGTTACTATATTTGGGCAATAAATCCTGCATGACTACCAGACGGTCACAGAATACGAGGAATGGCTGCAAGTACTTGGCATGGCTAGTCTAGTGAAGAGAAGGACCAGGGGAGACATGATAGCGGTCTTCCAATATTTGAGGGGCTGCCACAGAAAGGAAGGAGTTCAGGCTATTTGCTAAAGCACCAGAAGGCCAGACAAGGAATAATGGATGGAAACTGAACAAGGAGAGATTCAACCTGGAAATAAGGAAAAACTTTCTGACAGTGAGAACAATCAATCAATGGAACAGCTTGTCTTCAGAACTTGTGGGAGCATCATCACTGGAGGCTTTCAAGAAGAGATTGGACTCCCATCTGTCAAAATTGGCGTAGGGTCAACTTGGGCAGGGGAGGGGATTGGACTAGATGACCTACAAGATCCCTTCCAACTCTGTGTCTGTGTCTACTTTGCTGTGTCTGTATCTACTTTAGATACAGACTAATCTATAATCTGTGTCTGTATCTACTTTGCTGCTATCTAACGGTGATCTGGATATCTTCAGATAATTCTAGTTTACTGAGCTTCCCAAGGCTGCTTTCTTCAGATATAGAAGAACATCTGCTCTATTAATGTCTAACCATTCATAGTAATTTTTATATCAGGCTTCACATTTTGGGAGAATGCCAACCAAGGATAATGGAAGTGTGTTGACTGACACAGAAGGGTGGGGGGAATCCTAGGCTGATTTCTTGGTGATAGAACTGTCTTCTAACCACCAGCACACCTTCAGAATCATGATTCTGCTTTTCTTCTTCCTTGGCTTGTTATTTTCTGTTACACATCGTTCAATGTTCTCTTCTCTCCTTAGCACATCATTTTTAATCCTAACATGTTCCACAAGAGGATCTCCCTTTTGATATCTCTCCTTGGGATCAAACCAGGGGTGAGATTCTACCAGTTCGCACTTATTCGCTAGAACTGGTTGTTAACATTCTAAGCAGTTTGGAGAACCGGTTGTTAGAAGAAATTACTGGACTAATCCTGTAAGGAAGGCAGGAAGGAAACATTCTGGGGTTGCTTACAGAAACTGCCTCTCCGTTAACCCTTATTACATTCTTGGGAAGACTAGACTTCCTGTCTCAGGAACATTTTTGGTTTTTTTCTCCTCCGTTGTTGGTACTTTGTGTGTGTGGAGTGACCCTTTAAAGTTACAATCGCACTGAAAAAAGTGACTTATGACCATTTTCCACACTTTATAACTGTTACAGCATCCCCACAGTCATGAAAGGCCAGGTGAGGAGATGCATGCCTTGATGTGAGTGATATTGAGTTGGCCATGCCCAGCCAATAACATGACCACCAAGCCACGCTCACCACCTAAGCCACACCCACAGAACCAGTTGTTTAAAAATTTGAATCCTACCCCTGGATCAGACGGAATCCTAAAAACCAGAGAACAAATGGCTTGCCAGAGAGTGAACTTCCAAAGTTGGTGGGTTCCATTCCAAAACCTATTTTTTTAAAAAAATCTAATTTAAAATGTAAATTGCACCAAAACAAAAGCAAATACTGCAGCATGATGGCTCTTCCAGCCAGCAATGATCTGTTCAATGACTGTGAAATATGTAATCTAAGGGAATCAGGTGCAGAAAAGCTTTGAGTCATGCAAGATGCAATGAAGAGATGAATGCTAAAGATCTCACTGTTATGTCCTGAGGACTCAAGGAGTTCTCACTCAGGTCCACTCACTTTGTGTGGGCGATATTCCCCCATTCCCATTGGTTGGTTCTCCCCAGCAGCCAGCTATAAAAGCAGGCTGCGGGGTCCAACTGGTTGCTGATTGCTGCGAGCCAGTTCCAGGCTTGGCAAGCACGGTCAGCCCTTTATTTGTAAAATAAAGTACTGTTGCACTCATGCTCTGGTTCAGCCTCTCATTGCTCAAACTTAACACTGGCGACGAGGATGGGATGGCTACCAGATGCACCTTGCAAACCGCTGAGTCACTAGCCACCGGTCCGCAGCCCAGAGAGTGATCGGCTGGCGATAAGGGAAACGCTGATCCGCAGCCAGAGAGAGCGGTCAGCTAACAAAACGAGCGATCAAAAAGAGCAAACGCAGATCCGCAGCCAGAGAAAGCGGTCTGAGTCAAAGTTAGAGCGCTCAGAAGCCGCTTGTTGGCTCCGCTACGGGGAAAGTGAAGCGCTGCGAGCCGCAGCCGCTCTGCATTTGGCGCAAATTCAAACGGGTGTCATTTGAATTTCGAGCCAGTAGGAATCACAGCACAGCGCTGTAGAGAGTCACTAACGCCCACTTTTTTGGCGCGAATCAAGACACCTCCAACGGCTAGCAGCCAACGTGGTAACCCAGAGAGAGAAAGAGAGGGTAGCAAAAAACCTCTCCAGAGCTGATATCACTAGTAACTCATGAGCGCTCGTAGTCCCAGAGAGATTTTTTCCGCAGGTAGCCCAGCCGTTCCAGCACCATGAGTTCCAACCCAGTATTCCCGGCGTTTAAACCAGACGAAGAGAAGTGGGAATCGTATAAGAACCGTTTCAATCATTACATCGATGCGGTCGGCCTGGCGGATGCGGGAGAGCATCGGAAAAATCCTATTTCCTAATCTACTGCGGAGCCACCGTTTACGATACCGCCGCAGCACTCGTAGCGCCGAGAGAATTGAAAACGTTCCGTGGTCCGAGTTGCTTGAGATCCTCACTAACCACTACGCTCCCAGGCCTTCACAAATCGCCAGGAGGTTCACGTTCCGTATGAGGAAGCAATCAAGTAAGGAGACCATCAATCAATATATGGCCGCCCTCAGAACAGCAGCCCTGCACTGCGGGTTTGGAACATACCTGGAGGACATGCTCTCGATCAATTAGTTTGTGGGGTCAAGGATCTCAACCTACAGAGGCGACTGCTAGCTAAAAAGACCTCAACCTCGCGCAAGCGGTAGAGGAGGCCCTAGCAGCCGAGCTAGCAACGAACTCAGCCACCGAAATTCAGGGCCCAAGCGCCAAGCTAGCATCGTTCCCAGTCCATTCCGAAGAGGTGGAAGCGGAGGAAGCCCACAACGATGAGAACGATGTCCATCGCCTCACCAATGACAGACGGTCACAGGTAGGGGCCAAACAAGAATACACCGGTCCACCCAAGCACATCACACTGTGCCTAGCCTGTGGGGATCACATCAAAGGGCCACCTGCAAGTTTAAAGGAGCCGTTTGCAACAACTGCCATAAGAGGGGCACATTGCAGAGTCTGCCAAGCCCCCAAAGCGCTGCACACAGACCCCGTCCTGCACTCGGGACCACAGAGGCAAGTATTAAACTGTCGCACGCACCGCCTTGCCAGGCGTATTGCCACACTGTTAGTAAAATTTCTCTCTCCGTTCCCTAGAAGGTAAACCGTGCCACATGGAGGTTGACACAGGGTCAGCGCTCTCAATAATCTCGTGGAACACCCTCAAGAGACTCCACCCCAGCCTATCTACTACCCGGCTTCAGAGATGCCAGTTCGGTCTGAAGGACTACCAGGGAAGGCCATTCCCGTGATCGGCAGAGGCAAGTTCTTTGTCAGTTTTAGAGCTTTTAAAGGCCACCTACCTCTAGTGGTAGTTAACGGCAATCTACCCACCTTATTGGGGCTCGATTGGTTTCCCCACCTCAGCCTAGGGTTAACAGGAGTCCATGCTGTCTCAACCTCAGACACTGACTCCTTATTCGCTGACTACGCAGATGTGTTCAGCGAAGAGCTGGGGTGTTATAATGGAACCCCCATCTCGTTCACCGTTGACCCGAGGCAGTCCCAATCAGATTAAAACCATGTAGAGTTCCATTTGCTATTAGACCAAAACTAGACGCTGAATTGGATAAACTACTAAAACAAAGGGTCATTGAGCCAACAGATTTCGCCAAGTGGGAGACGCCCATTGTCACACCCCTCAAAAAAGATGGTAGCCTGAGAATTTGCTCGGACTACAAGACAACAATCAATAAATATTTACAAGTTAGCGCTACCCTGTGCCCGTCATTCAGCACTTATTGCACACATTCGAACCGGGCAGTATTTTTGCTAAATTGGACATGTCTCAAGCATATCAACAGTTCCCTGTTGATAACCAAACAGCGGAACTTCAGACCATCGTCACTCACAGGGTGCCTTCCGATGCAAGCGTCTCCAATTTGGCGTAAGTGTTGCCCGGGTATTTTTCAGTCCCTCATGGAGCGGATTTTACAGGGCCTCCCTGGTGTAGTACCCTACTTCAACGACATCTTGGTCTCGGCCAGGGACAGACCCCAACTCTTCCAGAGAGTGCGAGCAGTGTTAGAGAGGTTCAGACAGCATGGCCTCAAGTTAAAAAAAAGAAAAATGCGCCATTGCCACTAGACAGGTGGACTTTCTGGGTTATAAAATTGACGCCTCTGGCATTCACCCCCTGGAGTCCAAGGTTAGGGGCGATCCACGAAGCTCCCACACCGACCTCCAAAAGCGGAGCTACAAGCTTTCTTGGGGCTCCTAAACTTTTATGCATCCTTCTTGCCCCATAAAGCCTCAGTAGCCGAACCCCTACACAGATTACTAGACAAAAAGTCACCGTGGCACTGGGGGCACAAAGAAGACCAGGCGTTTAACGCCGTCAAATCACTACTTACGTCAGAGGCAGTGCTCATCCAATTCGACCCCAACCTTCCTTTAGTACTGGCAGCAGACGCATCCCCTTTTGGAATTGGGGCGGTCCTTAGTCACCGACTCGCCAATGGCGCCGAGGCCCCCATCGCCTTTTTCTCCAGGACGCTCTCGGCCACGGAGCGAAATTACAGCCAAATAGACAAGGAAGCCCTAGCAGCTGTTGCAGCCGTGAAAAAGTTTCACGAATTCCTTTTTGGCCACTTCTTGAACTGGTCACCGACCATAAGCCCCTCCTGGGCCTACTGGCGGCGACAAACAGACACCTCAAGTCCTCTCCCCTAGGATGACAAGGTGGACACTTTTCCTAGCGCCTACTCATACAAACTTATCCACCGCCCGGGCAAAACTCTATCCCACGCTGACGCGCTCAGTCGCTGCCCCTTACCCGCTCCGGCTGAAGACCCAGCTCCTGTCAATGCCATTTTCGAAATCACCCAGTTGGACCTGCCCATCACCGCCCTTGACATCGCCGCCAAAACCAAGGCAGACCAAACGCTCGCCCAGGTGCTCGACTGGGTGAGGAGGGGTGGCCGGGAGGCAACGTTGATAACAAATTCGCACCCTTTAAGACTCGCATGCAGGAGCTGTCCAGTTTGCAGGGTTGTCTACTGTGGGGCACTCGAGTGGTCATCCCGACCTTGCTGCGCACCCGAGTCCTGGGCGTTGCACGAGGACACCCGGCATTGTGAGAATGAAGGCATTAGCACGCAGCTACGTGTGGTGGCGGGTCTAGACGAGGACATTGTCAATTGGGTAAGTTCCTGCAGCATTTGCCAGGAATCCCGTCCTGCTCCCCATCGCCACCCCTACCAGATGGGAGAGCGCCAGCGCCTTGGTCTAGAATCCATATCGATCTGGCCGGCCCGTGCATGGAAAGATGTTCCTAGTGGTCGTGGGCGCTTATTCCAAATGGATAGACGTGGCACAGCTATCCACGACCACCACACTAGCAATCACCAACGTGTTAACGCGCCTGTTCGTTACACATGGACTACCCGACTCCTTGGTCTCCGATAATGGCCCACAGTTCGCATCAGTAGAATTCAGCCGTTTTGCAGCCAACCTAGGCATTCGCCACATCTTCACAGCCCCATTTCACCCTGCGAGTAATGGGTTGGCTGAAAGGGCCGTCAGGACCACCAAAGAGGCCCTCGCTAGGTTTGGCAGAGATGACTGGCACCACAAACTCTCACGGTTCCTGATGAGCCAGCACTCAACCCCCTGTGCAGTCACCAATAAGTCCCCAGCGGAACTTCTGATGGGCGGCGCCTGAGGACTGTATTAGATAGACTGCACCCACAATACTGCCCTGACTCTCCCCTGCTTCCACTTCGGGGTTAGACATTTTATGTTACAGGAGCCGATATTCGCAAGGAATTTCGCTGGGGACCCACTTTGGATTCGGGTGAGGTCATCGCCGTCACGGGCCGAGATCGTATAGAGTCAGGCTGGAGGATGGTCGCGTCTGGAGGAGACACATAGACCAACTCAGAAGGCACCTCAGCAACCTCGCAAACAAGAATCCAGAGTCTCCAGTCGAAGGGGAACCGTCTCATCCGCCGCCCAGCCACACCGCACCCAGCGACCAGTCTGCGCCAGCGGTCGCCCGGTCAGCCCAAACTCGGACAACAGCGCCCAGAGAGTTGACCAACCTGATCCAACCCACGAGAGCTCGACCCCAGTAACCAACCCGGTGGTTTCCGAGGATGCCCAGTCCAGAGAGAGCGTTGGCGACACTATGCCGGCTCAACCGTCAC
This sequence comes from Pseudonaja textilis, assembly GCF_049901715.1. NCBI lineage: Eukaryota > Metazoa > Chordata > Lepidosauria > Squamata > Elapidae > Pseudonaja > Pseudonaja textilis. The sequence continues at coordinate 63,849,600 of NC_141994.1, forward strand.
AGACTGATACCGAACAGACAGACAATGTTCCCGAGTTGCGCCGCTCCGGCGCCAACACAAACCCCCCATCTACCTCAAGGACTATGCGTGTTCGCATCTGGGGGAAGGGGTGTTTGTCCTGAGGACTCAAGGAGTTCTCACTCAGGTCCACTCACTTTGTGTGGCGATATTCCCCCATTCCCATTGGTTGGTTCTCCCCAGCAGCCAGCTATAAAAGCAGGCTGCGGGGTCCAACTGGTTGCTGATTGCTGCGAGCCAGTTCCAGGCTTGGCAAGCACGGTCAGCCCTTTATTTGTAAAATAAAGTACTGTTGCACTCATGCTCTGGTTCAGCCTCTCATTGCTCAAACTTAACACTCACCCTGAAGTTAAATAAAAAATGAAAAAAAAATTGGATGATGGACTAACTTTAAATATATCATAGAAAGCATTCAAATGGAAATATAAATGGGTAAAGCACATGGTACATTTGCCTGACAATAAGTGGATAGACCAGAAGGCTGGCAGTTTGATTGAGGGAGCTCCCATCCTTGCCCCAGCTCCTGCACCCCCAGCAGTTTGAAAGCAAGTCAATGCAAGTAGATAAATAGGCACCACTGTAGTGGGGAGGAAAGAGTGTTCCATCTCGGTGTATAGTCATGCCAGCCACATTACTACAAAAGTGTCTTCGGACAATACTGGCTCCCTTGGCTAAGAAACAGAGATGAACACTGCCACCTTAAGTCAGACACAACTGGATATAACAAACCTTTATCTATACCTTTTTTTAGGTGGGCAGAACAATTGACAACATAGTGGCCTTACAACTGCACACTTGGATAATAATATCCTACAAGATGCAGAGATAAACTATGGAAAGATCATGATGCCAATTGGACCATCAAAGTGAAGTACAGTACTGTATGTTTTTTTTTAAAAAAATGCAATTTATACTGTATTTTAATTGTTAAGTGCTCAGAGTTGCCTTGGGAAGATGGATAGCCCTATAAAGCCATATCAATAAATAAGAATCTGTTGAACTCATCACGTCACTAACCAACATTATCCCACTGAAGGCACTGGTAAAACAAATTGAATGAAATGCCATTAAGAGTGTTGCAACACATTTAATCCCTTTTCCATTCTGGAACATCAAATGTTCTCATTGGAGGAAAACTTTTGAAGGGGATTGGAATCAAGGCAGTTGGGTGGTTTTCTGTCGTCCTGGGAGTTATGACTCTGGATCTTTCATACAAACATTGATTTGTTGTCTTTTTTAAAATACATTTTGATTCTCATTTCACATTTTTCATGATAAAAATGTATATATTTCAAAAAAAGAATAATAATTATTCCTTTGGTATAAAGCTACATCTTGGATTTTTATTTAGACTTTCATCTGTATGTTGGGGATTGCAATTTTAGACAAAAGGAAATCAGACAGGAGACCTGATTTTCTGAGGTGTGCAAAAGGCTGATGTCTTGTGGTATGTTAGCAATTAGAGTATAAAACAATTATTGCAGAATATAAATAATATATAAATAAAATTAAGTCTTTTTAAGAGGACAGGAGTGGAAAGGAGGAGGCAGTTAGGATCAAAATCCTACCAAGTGTAAAGTATAGAATTAAACTGGAACGCATTTTTTCTGATATCCTACCCTTTCAATTTCAGGCTACTTAGTATATTTTGTATATTTTTTGAAGTTAATTTTTAGCTACAATAATTATACTAGGTTTATTTTTAGTTGTTTGTATCTCACCTTTATTATTTTTACAAATAACTCAAAACAGTTAACATATCCAACATATCTTCCTCCTTCTATTTTCCTGACAACAACAACCCTGTGAGGTGAATTGAGCTGAGAGATAGTGACTGACCCAAGGTCACCCAGCTAGCTTTCTTGACCAAGCAGGACTTGAACTTACAATCTCCTCCTTTCTAGCCTTTTATGTGTTACAGTAGATTTATTAGATTTTCATTTATTCATTCAATTTATATGCTATTTGCCTGTCTATCTAGGCAACTTAAATTAGTATAAAAATAGAATAGAATAGAATTCTTTATTGGTTAAGTGTGATTGGACACACAAGGAATTGGTAATTGGTGAATATGCTCTCAATGTACATAAAGAAAAAAATAAAATACATTCATCAAGAATCATAAGATACACTAAGTAATAATCATAGGTTACTAATAAGCAATCAAATCATACTAGGAAACAAAACAATATAAATTGTAAAGATACAAGCAACACAGTTATAGTCATAAGTGGGAAGAGATAGGTAATAGAAAGGATGAGAAGAATAATAGTAATGCAATAGTCTTACTAAGTAGTTTGACAGTGTTGTGGGAACTAGTTGTTTAGCAGAGTGATGGCATTCAGGAAAAAAACTGTCCTTGTGTCTATTTGTTCTGGTGTGCAGTGCCTTATAATGTCGTTTTGAGGGTAGAAATTGAAACAATTTATATTCATGATGTGAGGGGTCTGTAGATATTTTCACAGCCTTCTTTTTGGCTTGTGCAGTCAAACACACACACACACACACACACACACACAAATTATATGTATGGTTTTTTTTTTATTTGTGCAGTCAAAAAAACAGATATAAAAACATTAGAAGTAAGATTAACAAATAATAAAAGATCAAAACCAAGAGCAAGGACAGAACAGGGATACTGTTGTGTCACCTTGAAGCTGACAGGAGACTTTAAAATCTATTGGTGATCTGATTTTTGCTCATATTTTTTGTGCACACTTTTTATCAAGCAGAACTAGAAATTTCTATCAGTGCCGAATCAAACTATCTCTTACTTCATCAACTCCAGATGGATTGGATCTACCAACGTTGGATCATTTTGATTCCTCACATCAAATACGCCATTTGAATGAAATCAAACACTCCACGAGCCTCACACAATAAGAGCTTAAAAGATTTTACTTTCCCCCCCTTGTTTCATTTGCCCAAATCCAGGGATTTTCTTTAGAAAGTGGCACATTCTTCAAACAAAAGTTGGATCGGTGATTTAGGAGGGAGAGGGGGAAAAAAATCACACTATTGCTTGAAGTTATAATTGTGAGGAAATATAAGATGGTGGTGCTCAGATGAAGTCTGCATTGCAGGGAAGAGCCATCTGTGCTGTGGCGGCTCTGTTTGTATTTTAATGTTTCAACATATCGCAAAGATAATTAAGAATAACTATAATTAAAAATGATTACAACAAATTACTCTTCCCTCAACAGTAACACATACTTAAAACACATAACTTTTTAAAAAAGGGTTGCTATAACCTGTGAAAGATGAAAGCATAGAAATAGTTAGTGAAGGCCCCCGCCCCACGCTAAAATGGAAGCCAGGAAATCTAAAATCTGTGCCAAGAAAAATGAAATTATGTAACTGATATAAGGGAAACAAAGTGTGCAGATTCTGGATATCTTTCTGCCAAATAAGTTATTTGCAGTAATACTAATGCGATGACCAAAAAACCCCAACCAACATATCAGTACTTTTTTTCCTCACCACATTTGGTAAAAGACAATTGGCTTTCAAAAATATCTTTGAAAGCTGAAGAGTGAAATAAGATGTGGCCTTCTGGCTCGTATTGCTCTGTGTGGTATCAGGAAGGGCATCCAGCCAGCAAATGCTCAGCTCCATCCTGTCGCCCTCACTCTACCCCAAATTAAGGGAATGCTGGATTGTAAAAAAGGAGGTCTTTCTTTCTTTCTTTCTTTCTTTCTTTCTTTCTTTCTTTCTTTCTTTCTTTCTTTCTTTCTTCGATGAAATCGAGTTTGACACCCCTGGTCTACAGCCATAAATGGAAATTTAGATATAAATTTGTCTATAAAACCCTTTCCATACTTAAAGGCTGAATCGCAATCTCCCTCAGCCACTTAACTATTACATCAATTTTGAACTTATATATCTTACAGCAACTAGACACTCCCTTTGCCTGTTCTCTGCTGGAGAAAATCTTGTTTTGTCTGTTTCTAGTACACGATATTTGTTTTCAAACCATTCATCTCTTGATCTTTAAGATATACAAAGCAAAACCTCTAAGAAAGGGGAATTTGTATTATAATTGCAGACTTTTGGTCACATGGTGGTCACTCAATCTTGCAAGCTGACAGGAAGTGCAAAACTGTTCCATGAATAAAACATTGCAATAAATATTGGAAGAATCAAAATCAATTTCCCAGTTAATATTTATTCACTGTTCCCAAGTAGTAAACTATTTGTCCAGCTTATGATATTTGGTGCATTTTATGCTTTTCTTCCGTTGCTGCATTGATCAAAATGATCCTACGCTCTAAAGGGGTAAGTTCTTTCACTAAAAAAACTGCATTGTTTTTAACGTCTTTTCTTGGCACTAAAAACTATGAACGTGAAGCTGGAGTGAAACTGTATTTTCCAAATGTTTTCTTCTGATTCAAATATGATATGATCAAGAAGTCCTGTGAGTTGCTCGGGCATTTTCCAATAGACCATGAAACTAGACAGAAGGTGGATTCACACATTAATCCTGTTCTTGCATTCTCACACCCAGCTCTTTACTCTCTCAGCCAATACCTACAGTCTGGTGGTATGATCAATAACTAAGCTGGACAGTCATTAAACAAGGACTATGTACCCCCTTGTTTAATGACTTCCTGGTTTAGTGGCTGATCAAGTTAGATGGTACCAGAAAAAAATAATGTTGTGATTGATAAAAGATAACAGATCATCAGAGTTGGAAGGGATCTTGTAGGCCATCTAGTCCAACCCTCCACCCAAGCAGGAAACCCTACACCATTTCTGACAAATGGTAGTCCAATCTCTTCTTGAAAGCCCTCAGTGATGAAGCTCCCACAACTTCTGAAGCCAAGCTGTTCCATTAGTTGATTGTTCTCACTGTCAGAAACTTTCTGCTTATTTCCGGGTTAAAGCTCTCCTTGTTCAGTTTCCAACCTTTATTCCTTGTCTGGCCTACAGGCGCTTTAGAAAATAGCTCAAGCCCTTCCTCTTTGTGCCAGCCCCTCAAATATTGGAAGACTGCTATCCTGTCTCCCCTGGTCCTTCTCTTCACTAGACTAGCCATGCCTATTTCCTGCAACCGTTCTTCATATGTTTTAGCCACCACTCCCCTAATCATCCTGGTTGCTCTTCAGTGTACTTTTCTAGAGTCTCAACATCTTTTTTATAGTGTGGTGACCAAAACTGGATGCAGTACTCAAGGTGTGGACTTATTAAGGCTTTATAGAGTGGTATTATACCTCGCTTGATCTTGGTTGTATCCCTCTGTTAATGCAACTTAGGATTGCATTAGCTGTTTTGGCTGCTGCTGCACACTGCTGGCTCATATTTAGCTGGTTGTCCATTAAGACTCCAAGATCCCTTTCACAGTTACTGCTGTTAAATTGGTTCTCGCACTTCCTACAATCCCAGGATCTCTGGGTCATGTGATTAAGCTTTGAGCTTTTTGCAAGTGGCAGATGTATACATGATTGCTATTTGTGGACTTCACAGCAGGACAAGCAGAGTCAAAGTGGCAGAAGGTTGTATTTAATGGATTTCTGAAGTGATTTAGCATAGTTCTTCTTAGTTTTTTTAAATCTTATGAAAAAGAAAGGATCTTCACCTGAGATTTGATTGGATACATACAACCTAAGGAAGGCTGAACCACAAGGCGTATCTAGATATGTAGAACAGTTGGAGGTTTTCCAAGACCTGCTTAAGAATTGTATATCAGACATCATGTATGTGACAGAAGAAATTACAGGTGCTTTTCACCTTTCAGGTTTCCTATTTTTACATTCTACTATTGTATTTATTTATCTGTCAATTAGCACACTTAAAGATTAGCAGCTTCATTCACTCTACATTTGGCTTGATTTGTTAGGGTTTTTTTATATGCATGCTTGTATGCGTCTTAGTATGTATGAAGCAAGCTCATGTGGTTAGTTTATTTGTGCATTATATAAATTCAGAAAATTGGATAATACAATAATCAGATTAAGTGGATTGTTTGCTCAGAAACAATGTATTCTCTAGGCAGGTGAGAAATTCATCCATCATGTTAATTGAAAGATATGGGCTATTGTCTTGTCTTTGTTTCTGGGTATGAGGAAGTTAACCAACTGCAAAGTCCAAGGATCTTGTCTTTTCCTTCTGAGCTTTAAAAGAAGTCCTTCTCTCTTGTTAAAACTTCCCAGTGTACAAGAGCACAAGAGGGCAGCATTACATTAAAATATATTGTTGTACAATATGCACATCTATATTGCTAAATAATCCCAAAGTTTCACTTTTCTAGAAAGCATGGTTTTTATTTTTTTTCCCATTAAAAGCAGCTTGATCCATTTATTGGAACCACTGACTTAAAAAAACAAACAAAGCAAAACAGACATTTGAAACAGAAGCGGAGTAGCTATTATGAGACACAGCTAGTTGCTGTGTTCTGCAGAAGTGTTCCAGATGTTAACCAGACACCTCAGAACTAAACAAGGTCGGAAATGCCCCATTCCTCCAACATTCTTTATTTCCAGGGGTATATTTTTGAAAATAATTCCTCCTTCATCAAATTGTACAGGTACGGATGGGGGAATAAAAGGAGGAAAAATTTTTGGTCTGGCACTAATCTCCAGGTTCGGAATTAAAAGGAGACACTGTGCTGACCTAAGTGGGACCTTTCTAACCCCAACCCTAACCCTAAGGGGCTCTGGTGGCTCATGTGGTTAGGATGCTGACCTAGAAGACCAATATCGACAGTAGAGACATTCAAATTTCTAGGTTCAATGATATCACATGACCTCAAATGGACACCTAGCATCAAAAATGTCATCAAAAAAGCACCACAAAGAATGTTCTTTCTGCAACAACTCAGAGGATGTGTGATATCTCCACTTCTCTTCTCCCTATATACCAATGGCTGCATCTCAAATGATCCATCTGTTAAAATACTGAAATTTGCTGATGATACAACAGTGATTGGTCTCATTTGAGACAATGATGAATCTGCATACACACAGGAGGTTATACAACTTGCCTCGTGGTGTAATTGAAACAATCTGGAACTGAACACATCTCAAAACCATAGAAATGATGGTAGACTTTAGAAGAAACCCTCCTATACTACCACCTCTTACAATACTAGACAACACAGTATCAACAGTAGAGACCTTCAAATTTCTAGGTTCTACTATATCACATGACCTAAAATGGATACCTAACATCAAAAATGTCATCAAAAAAGCACAACAAAGAATGTTCTTTCTGCGCCAATTTAGAAAGCTCAAACTGCCCAAGGATCTGCTGATCCAGTTCTACAGAGGAATTATTGAGTCTATCATCTGCACCTCTATAGCTGTCTGGTTTGGTTCTGCAACCCAATAGGACAGACACAGACTTCAGAGGATAATTAGGACTGCAGAAAAAGCAATTACTACCCACCTGCCTTTAATCAAGGACCTGTATACTGCCCGAGTCAAAAAAGAGAGCTGTGAAAATATTTACAGACTCTTCACATCCTGGACATAAACTGTTTCAACTCCTTCCCTCAAAATGACGCTATAGAGCACTGCACACCAGAACAACTAGACACAAGGACAGTTTTTTCCCGAAAGCCATCACTCTGCTAAACAAATTATTCCTTCAATACTGTTCAACTATTTACAAAGTCTGCACTACTATTACTATTCATCTTCTCATCACTCCTTATCACCCCTCCCCTCCCACTTGTGACTGTATGACTGTAACTTTGTCGCTTGTATCCTTACGATTTATATTGGCTGTTTCCTAGTATGATTTGATTGCTTAGTGAACCCTATGACTATCATTAAGTGTTGTACCTTATGATTTTTGACTCTTGACGAATGTATCTTTTCTTTTATGTACACTGAGAGCATTTGCACCAAGACAGATTCCTTGTGTGTCCAACCACACTTGGCCAATAAAGAATACTATTCTATTCTATTCATTGAGAGCTCAACAGCTTGGCAGTTCTAAACTTGAGAGCAAGCCGTGTGATGGAAAGGGCTCCCATCGATTATCCCAGCTCCTGCTCACCTGGCAGTTGGAAAGCATGCAAATATAAGCATATAAATAGGTACTGTGGGAAGAAATATCCATCTGGTTCAGTTCCAAGACGGGAGAAAGACACTGGAAACATGGAGGCTGACTGGAAAGAAGGTTGAACGATGTACAGAACCACCAAGCATGGTTCTGGTGCAGCTGACCACATGGAGTTGAGTGGGGGGTTTATACCTTCCCTGGGCTTTGAGCTTCCTGTTCCTGTGCAAGAACATGCATTCTATTGGCTTTTGTCAGATTCCCATGGAGCCATGTTATATAGGCTGGCTCTATAGGCAAAGTACAAATCCTAGGGCTTTGTCTGAGCTAAGTTTGGTTGAAGTTTCTGAGGGTGGTGCAATAATTTCTATTGTGGCTTAATGGATTTTGTCTTGTTTTGCCTCTACGGTAAGGATGTTTGCTTATGAATCTAGTTCTCAATAAGCTCTTTATCTGTTAAGTGCTGACATCTGCTGAGGGCTATTAAGAAAAGTGGGGACTGCTTTCTGTCTCCAAGGGCATGTTTCTTCATTCCTCCTTTAGGAAATTACAATATTCTGCCTTTTTAATATTTCCTAAAATATTTAATTCTTCTTGGAGAGGGGTGGGTGCTAACTTGCTACAGTGCCATTTCAGTGGGAAAATATTGGAGACATGAAAAGAGCCCTCTAGGTGTCCCCTGGGCCATGGTGATGTTGCCTCCTAATCCTTCCAACCTGAAAGGTCCTTGGTAGGTGCTTCTGACACAAATATAATAGTACCCTAACCCTAACCTTTCTCAAAGCTTTCCTAGCCCAGTGTTTTTCAGACCTGGCAATTTTAAGATGTATGGAGTAGAAACTAGACTTTCTCAACTAACATATTGGATGGGGAATTCTGGGAGTTAAAGTCCATGCATATACACATTACCAAGATTGAAAAGCACTATCCCAGCAAAAGGTTGCTGCAGAGTTTCTCTTAATGTAATGGAGGTCATCCTTGACTTCAACCCTTTATTTAGTGACCGATCAAAGTTACAACAGCCCTGAGAAGAGGAACCTAGGACCATTCCTCACACCAATGACCATTGTAGCAATCTCCATGGTCACGTGATCAAAATTCTGGCACTTAGCAACCAGTGTGTATTTATGATAGTTGCGGTATCCTGGGGGTCAATGGGATTGCCATTTGCGATCTTCCCAGCCAGCAGCCAACCAGCAAAACCAATGGATTGGGCTTAATGAAAACATGATTCACTTAACAGCTAGCCATTTGCTTCACACCTGTGGCAAAAAAATGTTGTAAAGTTGGCCACAACTCACTTAACAACTATGTGTTGCAGATTGACAGGTGTGGCTTGGTAAAAATAAAAGACAGAGACCAGGTGTATGTGTTGACAAGCCAACGTATTTATTCAGCTGAATAAAGACAGGTCCCTCCTAAGAAGGAAGGAACCCTGAATGCAGTGTGAGGCAGAGATTTATACATTTCTTTGCTTTCACTTAGTTACACAAGAGGAGGCTGGCACGCAGCAGATAATAGATATAGAAATATAGGAATTGTAAAAGCAGTCAAGCGTGCCTTTTGTGATTCTGCTCACTTGCCTAAACCCCATAGGCTAGCAGTTTCCTTAGGGACTTTCCATGACCCCAAAAAACTGTTAAGGCAGTGGTGGGATTCAAAAGCTTTTATCACAGTTCAGTGGGCGTGGCTTGGTGGGTGCGCTTTGTGCACATACACACACTTTACATGCACACGCGCCCCAAACACACACTTTGCGCAGGCACAGAGGCATTCCAACTCACCTCCTGCAAGCCTGCATTTTCCCTGACTCTTCAGCAGCTGCCGCGTAGCAATTGCTGTGCCACACAAAGCAGCTGAGCTTCAAAAGCAGAGGATAAAGGTGAGTATGGGAGCCCGGGTGGGCGGGTGGGCCCAACAGCAGAGTAGCGGAGAGAACTGGTTTGGTCTCCACTACTCATCACCACTACTGGCTTGGCAGAACCGGGCCGAACCAATAGAATACCACCACTGCACGGAGGCCTGAACTTCAGCCTCTCCATCTTAACATATGAGCAATCATCAAATTCCACAGATTCCTGATCAACAATTACCTTGCTTGACAATGGAAAGTCTGGTTCCAATTGCGATCGTAAGTTGAGGACTACCTGAACAGTCTGTGAATAAGCTTAGTTAGGCTGCTGTTGTAGCATAGTTTTATAATTTAGACTTAGACCTATATACCGCTTCACAGTGCTTTACAGCCCTCTCGGTTTTCAGAGTCAGCATATTGCCCCCCAACAATCTGGGTTGTCATTTTACCCACCTCGGAAGGATGAAAGGCTGAGTCAACCTTGAGCCTGGTGAGATTCAAACTGCCAAATTGCAGTCAGCCAGCAGTCAGCAGAAGTAGCCTGCAGTACTGCACCGTAACCACCTCACCACCGCAGCTCTTGCTGAAATACTGTAACTGAAATTCTATAGCAACCCACCTTAATAATTTATCAAAGACTTTCAAGATCCACAATTCCACATACAAACCATATTTGGCTTAATAACCACAATATATCCTTACAACAGTATATTTACACACTGCCCAAATCTTCTAAAACTGTCTTGTCCTGAAATAGCCAGATGGAAGGGTGATAGCTCCTTCCATTTCTGAAAGCTGCCCCAGGCTCTAAAGGAAAAAAAAAAAGTACTTTGATTTATATCTGGTCAGCTGGCAAATCAAAGAAAGATTGAAAAACAGACAATTTCAAAATAAAGTAAAGTAAGTATCTGGGCACTGTCATATAATAGAACTATTTGTACTGGATTCTTTTACCCCAGCTTCTATTTTTAATCTAGGTTGTTGAACTGATGGCACTGATATTTTGCCTTTTCTATTTTTTAAAATTATCAAAATGTTGATTTTCATTTCATTTTCATTTTCTTTTAGAAATCCAAGACAGCATGAATAAGTATCCCATGCCATGTTGATCAAACTTGGGTAAAAGTTAACATTTTTTTCCCCAAGGAACAATAACAAAATTAAAAGAGTACAAGGCAAAATAACCCCCTTCCCTTTGACATTATCTTCAGAAAAGAAAGATAAATAGTGATAACACTGTAAAAAGAGGGGGGAACACCTCTAAATATATTGTAGTAATTAAAATAATCTGAATATATCAAACAGACTCTAATTAACAGGGAAAAATCCACTTAATAATAATAATAAATAAACTATGTACAATTAATTTACTCATTAAGGTTATCATTACATCTAGACCACATAGGTGACAAGATCATATGTAATTGTGTTATATTTAGAACACAGAGACTTTTCAAAAATAGACAGCAAACTTGTATCTCAGATTCCTTCCTTCCAATCAGAAGAATAGGTTTCCAATTACAGCAAGTTCCCAGGTCAACCAGACCCAAGTTTAATGACCCATAGTTAAGAACAGAACAAAACATGTGTTATTAAATATTGAGTGATTGAAGTTAAACACAGTTCAAGTTTATTATACAATGCTACTTATCAGTGATGGGAGTCAACATTTTTTACTACCGGTTCTGTGGGCATAACTTGGTGGGCATGGTGTGGCTTGGTGGGTGTGGCTTGGTGGGCGTGGTAGGGAAAGGATACTGCAAAATCCCCCTTCCCTCCCTACCCCAGTAAACTCCTTTCCAGCTCCATTCTCCTGTGCAGGGCAACCAAAGATGACCCAGCCGATCAGCTGGGACTCGGGAGGCAGAGAATAGATGGGGGGTGGGGCTAGTCGGAAGTGGTATTTGCCGGTTCTCCAAACTACTCAAAATTTCCACTACTGTTTCTCCAGAACTGGTCAGAACCTGCTGAATACCACCTCTGCTACTTATGTAGTATACAGGTAGTCCTCAACCTATGATCACAATGGAGTCCATACTTTTTGTTGTTAAGTGAAACATTTGTTAATTGAGTTTTGCCTCATCTTATGACCTTTCTTGCCATAGTTGTTAAGTGAATCACTGTGGTTGATAAGTTAGTAACATGCTTGTTAAATGAATCTGGTTTCCTCGTTAACTTTGGTCGTGAGAAGATTGCAAAAGGGGATCCCACGACCTTGAGACACAGCAATGGTCATAAATAAGAACCAGTTGCCAAATTTGATCACATGATCATGGGAATGCTGCAAAGGTCACAACTGTGAAAAACAGACATTTTTCAGTGCCGTTGTAACTTTGAACAGTCAATAAAGGAATTGTAAGTAAAGGACTACTTGTATAAGGTTGTTGTGGTTAGCTAGCAGCAGGTTCAGACGGCTGAGGAGACCGAGGACTCGGAGATTGTGGGGGCTGGCAGCAGCAATGAGGAGGTTCCCGAGGAGCCTGTGCCAAGTGCACATAGGGCTGCTCGTAGGAAAGAGCAGCTACAGCAGTATCGGCGACTCGGGAGAAAGGCTGCAAGCTAACGGACCCTCCTTCAAGAAAATAAAAGCCAGCTGTGAATCAGGCATTCTTTGTTGGAAGCAAAAACGTTTTGAAACTCCAGCCTTGTGGACATTGCAGTATCTTAAATTGGTATTTGAAGATTCTTGTATTGTGAAATATTTTGTATTTGTGATTCTTGGAAGCCTCGCTTGGAAGCCTAGTTTGCAACAGCCTTTTAACCGGGGATTCGTAAGAATCATTAAAAGGTTTCTGTTCCCTTTGGTTCATGTTTGTTTTTTTAGAAAAGGGTTTGGGTCAGAACAATGGTAATACTGTGTCAGTTATATAGAAATTTGACTTAAGGACATGGAGCTCATTCTTAAATTAGAGATTACCTATACACAAAATTGTCTTCTTTGTGGTGTCCTTGGTGCTCTCTAAGTTTGATTGTTTTCTAGCAGAAGGTTCATTACCCAACTTAGCAACATCACCAGTGTGCCATCCTCATTAACTTCCTTGTTGTATCCCAGGGCCCATAGAACCATAATGTTTCATTTATTTATTTATTTATTTTTATTTGTCAATTGCTTACAAGATAATAGGTATAAGTAAAAACATAGTTATAAATCCATGGATACATATAAGGAAAAAAATATAAAAGAAACAATAGGACAGGGACAGTAGGCACATTGGTGTGCTTATGCACACACCCCTACAGACCTCTTAGGAAAGGGGTGGGGTCAATAGTAGACAGTCTAAGATTAAAGTTTTTGGGGTTTTGGGAAAAAAACACAGAGTCAGGTAGAGTATTCCAGACATTGACCATTCTGTTGCAGAAATCGTATTTCCTGCAATCAAGTTTGGTGCGATTAACCTTGAGTTTGTATCTATTGTTTGCTCTTGTGCTGTTATGGTTGAAGCTGAAGTATTCATTGACTGGTAGGACATTGCAATGTATGATTTTATATATAATACTTAGATCGGACCGAAGGTGGCATAGTTCTAGGTTTTCTAGGTCTAGAATTTCAAGTCTGGTGGCATAAGGTATTCTACAATGAGTAGAGGAGTGAAGAACTCTTCTTGTGAAATATTTCTGGACTTTCTCAACTGTGTTAATATCAGATACGTAATGTGGGTTCCAGACTGATGAGCTGTATTCGAGTATTGGTCTAGCAAATGTTTTGTATGCTCTATTATTAGTGTAATATTACCAGAGAAAAAGCTACATAAGATTAGATTAACAACTCTTAATGCCTTTTTGGCTATGTAGTTACAGTGGGCTCTAGCACTTAGATCATTAGAGATGAGTATTCCAAGATCCTTGACAGAGTTTGGATCATCACCAAGGTCTTCACTATTCAGCCTGTATTTTATTTTCTGATCTTTTTTGCCAATATGTAAGACAGAGCATTTATTTGTTGAGATTTGAAGTTGCCAGTTGTTTGACCATTTTGATACATAGTCAAGGTCTTTTTGAGGGTAGCAGTATTGTCTGTGGTGTTGAATAGCTTTAGATCATCAGCGAAGAGAACACAGTTGCTCTTGATGTGATCACAGAGGTCATTTATGTAGAGTATGAAGAGAGTTAGTCCTAGAACACTGCCTTAGGGGACACCACTGTTGACAGGTACAGAATTTGATATGACGCTCCCAATTTTGACCATTTGTTGTCTGTTTGACAGGAATGCTTCTATCCAGTTATACAGGTGTCCAGAGATACCGTAAGATTTTAGTTTTAGGAGTAGTTTGTCGTGTACCACTGAATCAAACGCTTTACAAAAGTCTTGTGTCTATTGCTTTGCCCTGATCGAGTTGTGTAGTCCATATGTTTTTGCAATGTAAGAGTTACAGATTACATGCTAATTTTTTCCTAAAACCAAATTGTTTATTAGAGAGTAGGTTGCTTGTTTCTAAGTGGAGGATGATGGATTGGTTAATAATTGATTCCATGACTTTACAGGTGACACAGCATAATGAGATTGGTCTGTAATTTTTGACTAGGCTGGGGTCTCCCTTTTTTTGATGACCGTGGCTTGTGACCATAGTTTTGGCAAGGAGCTGGTCCTGAAAGATTTTTCAAAGATTATGCTTAGAGGTTCGGCGATGGCAGTGGATAGCTTTTTTAAGAAATAGGCACATATTCCGTCCGGTCCAATAGATAGAGACAGTTTTAGATTGCATAGTGCTTTTTCAACATTGTCTTCTGTAAAATTGATATGTATTAGATGATTGTAGTTGTCTGTGGTTCCCATAATGTTTCCCATAATGCAGTGGTGAAATTCAATCAGTGTAACAATGGGTTCGGTGAGCATACTCTTTGCCTGAACCAATCCGAACTGGTAGAATCCCACCCCTGCCATAATGACAAACTTTGTTTTAGGAATACAGTATCACATTGAGATCCTTCAAAACAACATTTCTTTCCAAGCACAGATACAGCCTAGTTATAACACGACCAAATAATGGGAATTAAAGAACTTTCAAAACTCTTAAATTGCCAGCATAAATAAAAATCTAACATTCATCTTTTTGCAAACATTTTTTGCGGAGTCTGATGAACAAAATAATGTACCATGTTTCTCATATAATAAGGCCAGGTCTTTTTTTTTTTTTTTTTTGAGCCTCGAAAAAATGGCTAGGTCGTCTTTTCGGGGTTGACTTAATTCCCCCCCTTGCATCTTCGGGCAGGCGGGCGGAGACAGCTTGGATGTTGACCTCGGCGTTGGTGGGGCACTTTGTATCGGGGTCAATGCAGGTAGCACCATATCCGGGTGTGCAACAAAAGTACTTCCTAACGGCAAGCCCCCCCACCATTCCCCTCCATTTTGCATGTTTTAATATAGGCCTTAATTTGGGGGGAGGGGCTTAATTTCATTTCATGCCTATAAAACATGCTGGGACTTCCAATTGGGGGAGGCCGTATTGTTGGAGAAACAGGGTACTTGTGGGAGATGGATGGTCTAGAAATATAAATCAATTAATAAGATAAAATATTTTGAAGACTTTATTACAATTTTAAATCATAGGAAGTGGATTTCATTCTTTAATGCCTGGAGCCATTGATTCTCCATATTAGGTATTTTAATTCTTCATTTCGGGGTCCATGAAGATGTAACTAATACAGACTTTCACATTTTTTTATCTTTAAAAAATGGAACTGTTGGTTGGCATTGAAGTGCTGGGTCTCTCAAAAAAGCTAAGATTGCAGGTGCCTTGGAGGCTGCAAAAGTTTAGTTCAAACACGTTTTAGTTGCCTGTATTGCCAAGCATATATTGGAAGTGAATCAAAACTCAGAGCACAGTCTCTCAAATTCTTTGAGAATAATCCTTAAAAGTCAACTGATTTAAAGTATTAATCTGTTGTTTAGATCCACAGAACATCTTCCCCGCAGTGTTCAAATGTTAGTTATTCCACAAAGCCAATTTTATTTGTGATTCAGAAATAAATCATAGTGGCATTTAGCTCTTAATAGCTGAATTTGTCTAGCAGCTTTCAGAGCAAGAATTTAAGACTTTAATTTAATATACCTGTACCCTAAAACTTGCCAAGATTTCAAAGATGTTACCCATTTTGCCCTGCAAGTGGGCTCAAAGAAGAAAGCAATTGTAAAAAGTCTTATTCTTTTGTCTCCCATAAAGCCAAATATAAGCTAACCTAGATGGATATGGATAAGTAAGTATATTTATTCAAAGAATATGTGTAGTTAATTTGCATCCTTCAGGGAAGAGTTATTACATTTTTTTGCTTGTACTTTGTTTTTATTTAGATTGCCATCAATCTGACCAAGCTGAAATTTCAGCACAATTTTCAGCTCATTATCGTTGTTTGTACTGTTAAATGAAAACTATACCATTTCTAAGGAGAAAGAGGAGGAGGAGGAGGAGGAGGAGGAGGAGGAGGAGGAGGAGGAGGAGGAGGAGGAGGAAGAGAAGATAAATCTTTGCTGTCAAGGCTGCCAGCATCAGGGTGTAACTCTGCACCATTAATTTCTTCCAGAGTGACATTCTGATATAAGCTGAACAGATGGAATTGCAGGATTGTTCTAGCAAATTTATCATAAAAAATGCATCCGACACCTGTGTAATTTGCCTAATCATTTTCCTAATAAGCTCCCACCATTAATTATGCACGATTTCCACAATGCAATCAAGATAAAAGTAAATCTGATGACTTAATACCCTTCAAAATAATTGGTTCACCCAATACAGGGCTGCTTCTCCTTTCCATGGCTGTGCCAATTAATTGGGAGGAGGAATGGGAGGGTGGGGGAGTTTGCACCCTGGAGGAGTCAGCAGAATGGCTGCTGATCTCATGGTGGGAGGTAGCCCTGCGGGGTTTTTTGGGCAAGAGTCAAGGATATTAGCTCATAAAAGAGAAGAATGGACTGGGCTGCCTCCCAGCCCAGTCCCCTTTATTTCTAGCTTTAACCTTCCAATTCTGCATTTCATCCACCCATTTCTTTTTTATCTTCACTCCACCCAATGGCAAACAGATGCGATTAGTGTTTTTCAGCCATCATAAAAACTGACGGCAGGACTCCATTGGCCTAATGAGAATCAACTTTTCTGAGGTTGCCGTCTCGCAGTGCAACCCACCTGTCACATCATTAGGTGCCATTTCTGCCTACAATCCACTTTGCTAAATGAGATTTATAGGCCCCTGTGAGAGAGCCATCCAGCAGCATTCTGGCTTCAATTAGCTCAAGATTAATTGTCGGCGGAAGGAAGAAGGAGGAGGAGGAGGAGGAGGAGGAGGAGGAGGAAGGTGAGGAGGAGGAGGAGGAGGAGGAGGAGAAGGAGAGAAAGGGAGGAGGAGGAGCAAGGAGAGGAGGAGGAGGAAGAGAAGAAGAAGAGAGGAAGAGAGGGGAGGGGAGGGGAGGAGGAGAGGAGGGGGGGAGGAGGAGAAGGAGAAAAGGAGGAGGAGCAAGGGAAGAGGAGGAGAAGGAGAAGAAGAGGGGGAGGAGGCGGAGGCAGAGGCGGAGAAGAAGAAGAAGAAGAAGAAGAAGAAGAAGAAGAAGAAGAAGAAGAAGAAGAAGAAGAAGAAGAAGAAGAAGAAGAAGAAGAAGAAGAAGAAGAAGAAAGATGGGTGGTGTTAGGAAAGAAAATGGAAGTATGATTCAGGTATTCCACACATAGGCCTAAGGCATTGTGGAAGAAAACGTGATAATTTAAAGGTGCTGCAAATTTCCTACACCTCATCTGGATGAGCAAAATTAACTAGCACTAAAAGCTGTCAAATTAAAGGTTGACTTCTGGATATTAGCACCTTAAATGTCACTGAATTTTCCCTCTCCCGATCTGCTTCCACCCTCCCTTTCCTGCTCTCCTCTCTCTCCATCGCTCTCTTTTCATATTTTAAAACCTTTACCTTCTTCTCACCTCCTGTGGCTCCACATTTGGCAAACCCACAACCAGCACACCTGCACCTCCACACAAGCTGCTGCTCTCACTAACTGCTTGCACGTGCCTAGACAGGAGCTATTCGGCATGGATATCTGTTGTAACCATGGCTACAGAACAACTGGTAGTTACAAAATTTCCTCCATATTTAATGCCAAGCTAATTATGTTTGACTATGTCATAATGGATAGTTAGAGGCCTGGGAAGGTAAAAACATTACCTGGAAAGATAAGATGAAATGCAGGGTCCTCGGTGGTCTCTGAGCTGGGTTGTTTTCTTGCAGACTTTTCACTACCCAAACTAGGTAACATCATCAGTGCTAGTGGATAGTTAGCAGTGATGATGTTACCTAATTTGGATAGTGAAATGTCTGAAAGAAAACAACCCAGCTCAGAGACCACTGAGGACCCCTCACTACTACCAGAGGGACAGTGGATATAAGTTAATCTATATATACTGTATAAAAGCGAAATACCCCTCACGCATCATCACAAAATCTCCAGAACCGTAAAGCTTACAAAGTTGACATTTGGCACGTATGTTCCTTTTGGCTTCTAGGTGCTCTCTAAGAAAGGATTTTTCGAAATGACCATCAGAACATTGATATTTCCTATATTATTATTAACATGCTCTGATGCTAAGAAGTTCTACTCCCTCTCCCCACCTGAAAAGAAATCTGTTCCAAGTGCAAAACACAAGCAGAGGAGAGGAGTTTCAGTTTCAATGTTAGTTTCACAGCAGCAACCAGCTTTAGTACAGAATAGTTGAGCTAAGCCATGCCCAGGCTCCTTGCTGTCTCCTTCTTACTCACACAGAAAATACCAAGAAGCTTCTTCAGCTCTGACTGGATTTATGATCCTTCTATTCCCATAAATCCTTCCATTCTCCACCATCCAGTCAGAGCTGAAGAACCTTCTTGGATGAGAAGTGAGATGTCTTCAAAGAAAACACAGAAGGTCTAGTTGTCTCTTGAAAAAGCACCTTTGGGATAACCATGATATGGATGACTGAGAATCTCCACAGGCATTTCATTTGCCCCAAATCAGTTCCTATTTGTTCTCTCTTCTTTTGGTGCACATAGGTTTAATACTTCTTTGATTTCTTCATTTCTTCTTCTGCCCCCTTTTCTTTCAATCATGCTTATGGAATTTTAAGCTGCAAATGATTTTGACTACTTTGGCAAGAAGACAATGTACTTAACAGGCCCAGCTCTTTGATTAGGCAAACTGAGATTTTTTAAAAAATATGGCAGAATGCCTTTCATGGGACAGGTCTACCTTAGATTAGATTAGATAAATTTATTGTCATTGTACTCAGAAACCTAAGAACAACGAAATAAGATGCTCTTCCACAACATACAACTGAACAACACCAAAAGATATATACAAATAACGATGTAAAACAAATTAAAACAAATAACAGTTAAAAACGGTACAACCAGGATATATATATGTTAAGACCACCAGATTCATAACTCTGCATTTACCTCTATGTGAACTCAAAGAAATATTTTTCTTAATTTCCTTGAATGAAGGTTTCCAAGGCCCAGACATTAAGAAACATAGACACAATTGAAACATATGAAGACTAATAAAAAAAGTTTATAGTTGTTGCCTTTATTATCAACTTTATATAAACATCCCAAGAATTTTACAGGAAAGGTGTATAGCCCTATGTTCACAAAAAATGTCTTGCAATTATAATTGGCTACAAACTAGACTGAATGAATGACCAAGCAGTGCGCGTGCTTGTGGAACAATTACAATTTTTGGCAGATTTCTAGTACAGGAAAATTATAGTTAAAAATGAGTAAAGTTAGCATTTACAAGTGGCCATACCAACTGGAGTATAGATCAAAAGCAATATCTACCAAGGGCTAATGTATTTAAAATTATTGAAAGTAACCCTGAAAAAGAGTCCTTAGAGCTTGGGTGGCTAATAAATTAAATAAATAAAAAATGATGGCTATTAGATGGGTTGTAAATAATACAGATCAACAACAACCACTTTGTTTAGTCGTTCAGCTTTGTTTTTATTTTTATTAATTTTTTTATTTGTCAATTGCTTACAAGATAATAGGCACAAGTAAAAACATTGTTATGAATATATGGATACATATAAGAAAAATATAAAAAAATATAAAACAAACAATAGGACAGGGACGGTAGGCACATTGGTGTGCTTATGCATGCCCCCTACAGACCTCTTAGGAAAGGAGTGAGGTCAATAGTAAACAGTCTAAGGTTAAAGTTTTTGGGGTTTGGGGAAAAAAACACAGAGTCAGGTAGAGTATTCCAGACATTGACCACTTTGTTGCTGAAGTCGTATTTCCTGCAATCAAGTTTGGTGCGATTAACCTTGAGTTTGTATCTATTGTTTCCTCGTGTTGTTATGGTTGAAGCTGAAGTATTCACTGACAGGAAGGACATTGCAATGTATGATTTTATATACTATACTTAGATCGGACCGAAGGTGGCATAGTTCTAGGTTTTCTAGGTCTAGAATTTCAAGCCTGGTGACATAAAGTATTCTACAATGAGTAGAGGAGTGGAGAACTCTTCTTTTGAAATATTTCTGGACTTTCTCAACTGTGTTAATATCAGATACATAATCTGGGTTCCAGACTGATGAGCTGTATTCGAATATTGTTCTAGGAAATGTTTTGTATGCTCTATTATTAGTGTAATATTACCAGAGAAAAAGCTATGTAGGATTAGGTTAACAACTCTTAATGCCTTTTGGCTATGTAGTTACAGTGGGCTCTAGTACTTAGCTCATTTGAGATGAGTACTCCAAGATCCTTGACAGAGTTTGGATCATCAACAAGGTCTTGATTATTCAGCCTGTATTTTATTTTCTGATTATTATATTTTTTGCCAATATGTAGGACAGAGCATTTATTTGTTGAGATTTGAAGTTGCCATTTGTTTGACCATTCTGATACATAGTCAAGGTCTTTTTGAAAGGTAGTAGTATTGTCTGTGGTGTTGAATAGCTTTACATCATCAGCGAAGAGAATGCAGTTGCTCTTGATATGATCACAGAGGTCATTTATGTAGAGTATGAAGAGAGTTGGTCTTAGAACACTGCGTTGGGGGACACCACTATTGACAAGTACAGAATTTGATAGGACGCTCCCAATTTTGACCATTTGAAAGGATTGCTTCTATCCAGTTATGCAGTTATACCATAAGATTTTAGTTTTAGGAGTAGTTTGTTGTGTACCACTGAATCCAAGGCTTTACAGACGTCTATGTAGATTGCATCTATTGCTTTGCCTTGATCGAGTTGTGTAGAGTTGTTGTTGTCTGTTGTATTGAACATGGACATCTATTTATAGTAAAACACAAGGAAGGAATAGTAGAGAGCCACTTTGGTCTGGTAGTTAAGGAATCAGTTTAGAAACCAGGAGACAGTGAGTTCTAGTCCTGCCTCAGGCATGGAAGCTGGCTGGGTGACTTTGAGCTAGTCACTCTCTCTTAATCCATGATGTGAGGCCAGTCAATCAATTTCCATCATCCACCAACACTCAGTGATCCTGAAAAAGTCGACCGTGAACTTCTGGGAAAATGCTAGAAAGAAAATGAAGAAAATAAAACCTCAAGGATGAAATAGTATGAATTTATTATTAGTAGTGGATTGAATCTCAATCTTACTTATGTTACTGGATAGCATGAGTCAGAAATTTAGAACAAAGCTCTTTCAAATCCATTGTTTTAGCCATCTTGGGTTCTGAAACCCTTGTGAATTCATCTTAGAAGATAGACATAACTTAACTGAAAGAGGGCAGAGAACAGCACCAAAGTTGATTACGGAACTGCAGGCTAAAACATAAAGAACAGTTGCAGGAACTGGGTATGTCTAGTTTAATGAAAAAGAAGGACTAGATCAGGGGTGGGATTCTACCAGTTCGCACCTATTCACTAGAACCGGTTGTTGACATTCTAAGCAGTTCAGAGAACCGGTTGTTAGAAGAAATTACTGGCCTAATCCTGTAAGGAAGGCAGGAAGGAAACATTGTGGTGTTGCTTACAGAAACTGCCTCTCCATTAACCCTTATTACATCCTTGGCAGGATGAGCAGAGGGTCCGGTGGGGAGGTGCTCTCTGCCTTGGTGAGAGGTCTGCCGCCGGGCAGGAGGGCCCACCCATAAGCTGCGCTGGGCGCCTCAGGCAAAGCTCTTTGCACTCTGCCCAGCGCCAGGTAGGGATGGCGGCTGGGCGCTTCTCCCGGAGTGGGCTGATCCTGCGCTGTGGCCCTGGGAGATCCGCCTCCCCACATGGGCTTGGGCTGCCCTCTCGGGCAGGGGAGGCTTTGTCTCACTGGTAGTAGGGCCTCGTTTTTAAAAGAATTGGCTTTGCCTTTGAAGATGAAGGGAATGCAGTGACAGGAGCGCCTGAAGCTGAGTGTCTCCGCCAGGCTATGGTTGCAGGGAGGAGCCCTGGCTGGCCGCGCATGGCTGCGCCAAATGCCGTGGCGTTGCTTTAAATGCCGTGGCAGCACGGGGCGAAGGGAAAGCAACAGTGGCAGAAGGTTTCCCAATACTAAGTGCGCCACCAACGCCGAGGTCAACATCCAAGCTGTCGCCGCCCACCTGCCCAAAGATGCAAGGGGGGAGGAATTAAGTCACCCCCGAAAAGATGGCCTAGCCATTTTTGGGGGGGGTCAAAAAAAAATAAGGCCCGGCCTTATTTTGTGAGAAACATGGTAGTTGAGTACCAAGGTACTGTTGTATGTCAATAAAAGTGCAAGAAAGAAGAGTAGGAAATTTAAAGAAGACTCTCAGATCAAAAACACTTGAGACATATAAAGAGAAAATCTGCTAAAAAGAAATTACATATAGAAACACGAAGACTTTGGAAATGGTATCTGAGAAGCTGATGGATGAATTGAGGCTACTGAAGCATTTTGAAAGGGTTAACATAACAACAACAATAAAAGCTGCCTTGAAAATGTTCAGGACATCAAGAAGTGAAGAGAACAAAACTACACAGCACTTTAGTAGGAGAAGATGGTCTGAACATAGGATTGACTACAACTCTTTAAAGCAACTGTGTTTTTCATCTCCATGTGCTTTCAATTTGATCCAAAATCTGCTGCACAGCTGAAAAGAAATAATATGGCTGCTTTTCTGTTAAAATAGCGTAAGAATAACAAGTGATCCAGAAAAGGCCAAACTATTCAATTTCCACTCTCCCTCCAGTAAAATATGGGAAGACATGGGTGGATTTGTCAAAAACACATTGTTAGAGGAATTTAATTTAAAGTTTTTGATTGGATTGCTTCATTAGTAGATTGTGGGAATGTCATATACATGAATCCTGACTTCTCCACAGCATTTAAAGAATTATCCCATGGCATTCTGATTAGAAAGCTTGTTAAGTATGGCATGTTGATTAGGAGAAATCACAGCTGGCTTGAAGAATGTACTTAAGTCAAGCTCATCACTGGTTCCTTTCAAAGTGGAGGGCCTAGCCCTTGGCTTACCACTCTTCAGTGTTTCCATTAATGAGTTGGGTGAAAAGGTGGAAGGAATGTTAACGAATTTGCAGATGGCACAAAATGGGGTGGGATGATTAATAATTCTGGAGAGAATAATATAAACTATCTGGATAGGTTGGTGAAACTGACTGAAAATAACCATGTAAAATTTATCAGAGACTGATGTGAAGACAAAGGAAATCCAAAGGAATGGAATGGGCAATATGGGTAGTCTGTGATGACCAGAGGCACAGTACAGAGGCAATACAGGCAGCTGGCAGTTCAAATCACCCATTTATGGCTCCAAATGTTCGCCAAACACTCCCACGTTTCTGGCAAGTCCCAGAGCAAAGTGATGACACACAGACACCTCCAGCAGCCTCTGGCTACAAGTAGTCCAGCACAACACTGTGAGCACAATGGCTGCAATGTAAGAAACCCAACAGGACAAGTCAATGGATCCAAGAAGCAAAAGATCAAGGCAATTAATCCAGGAAGCCAGGAAGAAGCAGGAAATCCAGGAAATTTCAAACATTGGCAATGGCACTCAACACTCCCGGAATTCAGTGTTTGGTCCCAACAAATGCCCCTCCCCACAGTGTCTCCTTAAGTCTCAGTCCTCAGGTGTGCCTTGTGAAGAGGGGTGGGGCACTCTCCTCCCAAGTAATCAAGTCAGTCTGCACTGTTCTTGCCTTCTCTCCACTGTCTGTGCTTGAGGATCCGGAGGGGGTGGTCTTTGCTCATCACCTGAGTACTGTCTCTCACATTCACTGCTTAGACTCTCTTGGTCATCCTGACCTCCTTCCTCCCTGCCTACAAGCCACCCCATTCCTGAAAGACCCTGGCCTGACACAGCATGTTCCTCCCCACATTCCTCCAAAACCAACAAAGCCACCCCCTCATCTCCACCGACTCCAGTTCCTGCTCATCTTTTTCTGCAGATTCAGGCTCTGAAGTGGGCATGACATAGTCCTTGACTTACAACATTTCATTTAGTGAAAAATCATTCTATTATTACCACCACTACCAATTGGGAGAGGGCTGGTGGTGAGGTAGCAATTTATAATATACCTTCCTTTCTTTGTGTATTGGCTTCTTGGAAATAGAATTAAACTGTATTTCTTGGCTGGTAAGAATGTGGTTCTACAGGAGATGGAAAGGTTTAGAGAAGGATCTTAGCTGTAATTCTATTGACAGCTAATAGAGGTATTTCTTTTAAATGGAGTATTCAAGGTCTTTGCATGGGGAAATCAAAAGCTTCACAGTTTATCCACAGAGGCAGGCAAATGTCAAAAGAATTAATGTTTGTGTGCACACAGTGAGTCACACGCTTACTGTTTCATGTTTTCCAGGGTGTTGGTGGAGAAACACACTTGAGTCTTTCTGACCGCCTGATCCAAACAAAACGCAAAAGTTTTTTTGTCTCACAATTTAGGCAGTAATCATGCATGAGGTAGGAACCAGGACTTTAATGTCTTGCCAAAGGTTCCTTTATCTTAAACCAGGAGATATATCCACAAAAATACAGTGAAATATACATCAAGTCCTTTTGTACAGTTGCCACTTAAGAGAAGACTGGGGTGTGTGTTTGGGTCTCTGAGAACATCTGGTTTCCCATGATGCTCAGCTACAGCAGCTCTGATGGGAGAGGTAGTAGATACCATGCCGACTTAAGGAGGCTCCTTGCATGAACACCTTAAATTAACCATCCAATTGCAACAATTAATGTGACCAAAGTGGCAAATTATTAATTGCAGAGGGAATAGAGTTATTTTAATGATATGCAATTTAGGCAGAATCTCAATTAAAGCATCCCCCAACAGATTTCAACTAATTTAAGACTAACTTTAATTATTCAAATCTGGTTTCTCACTGGGCCCTTACAGTTGATTTATTTATTTACCCAATTGATATAGCTGCCCATCTCACACAAATGACTCTAGGATCCTAACATAAGCATACTGTATATATTAGCAAAAACAATAAAAATAATTAATAATAATAACTTCTCCTTGACAAAATTTCCATCGGTCACTGCTTGAATCTGCACACATGCTGTAATATGCTGGTACATGGCGATATCCTAGGTTCTTGGGAAGAACTCAATGCATATGAAGGCCAACACCAGCTAAAGAACTTCCAACTGTGACTTCATGTTGTGGTGAACAAAGACCAATAATTAAATTAATAAATTAAATCTTGGACCCCATTTAGAGTGCCAGTGCATTGACAAAAATGTCCCTCTGCCAGTTCTAAAAGGTCAGGCTGCTTGGATCTGCACATGAACTACTACACCGATACATTACAATCTCCTAGGTTCTTGGGAAGAACTTGATTCATATGAAGGTCAACACCAGCTAAAGAAGTGGTAATTATGATTCCACATTGTTTGGTACATTATTATTATTATTATAAAGAAATAAACTGACAATCAGCAGCTGAGATGTCTTAAAATAAAACATCTGTACAAATACAACACAAAAGGAAATATATTTCTTCATGTATGACTTAGGTCCATTGAATGGGGCCTTACTGAGGGGTTTACTTCCCATTAGCAGTGCCACACTATGGGATCTAAACAGTCAAGGTGGTAGATGTGACATTGTACCCAAGCTTTGTCCCTTTGTATGTTCAGTACCTGCAATGTCACTACACAATGCCAATCTCTCCAACTCGCCTCCAACTTGCCTGTTTTGATCTCCTGCAGACATGTCCATCAACTATCGTAGTTCGTTTACTTTCCCTGCTCTAAATTTCTTCCCCAACTTGGGTGATGGATTCAGAGGTGTTAATCAATATCATCAATTTGCTATGATGATAATAGCTCTTCTTCATTGGATGTGTTCAAGCACAGGCTTAACAACTGTGTGGAAATATTTAATCTGAATTCTTGCACTGAGCTTACAATTGAGTATTGGTGCTTTTGAAGTGTGGTGTTGGAAAAGACTTCTGAGTATACCATGGACAACCAAGAAAGTAAACCAATGGATCATTGAAGAAATCAAAACAGAGTTCTTCCTGAGACACAAATGACCAGGCTCAAATTATCCTGTTTCAGATACGTTATTCAAACACCTAGCTGTCTGGCAAAGACTTTAATGCTGGGAAAGGTGGAAAGAAAGAGAAAAAGAGAATGAACAATAACAAGGTAGTTAGATTCAGCTACGGTAGCAACAAATGCATTATTGGAAGAGCTGAAGGACCAAGTTAGGGACAGATCCTCTTTGAGAAAATCTTTCCATGCAGTGGCTAAGAGTTGACAATGTCTTGATGACATGTAATCGTCATCAAGCTCTAGGACACTAAGTTACCCAAGAGCTTGCTCTTCCTGAGACCATCATCTGTGAACTGTCCTTAAATATCACATTTCGATTCTTATTACATTACAGAGCCCCTGATTATGACATTGAACATGTAAACAAGCTAAATTCACTACTAACAAGGGCAACATCCTGCCCACACACTTTTATCTTTTTTGGTAACTTCAATCTACTTCACATTAACTGGACCCTAAACAAATGTAAAACTGAACCCATACATGCAACCTTCTACAATGCTGTAACAAACCTGGGACTGGAACAACTAGTAACCAACAATACTAGACTTAACAACTGCCTCGATCTCATCTTCTGCAATAGTTTGAATTCAATTTATGGAATATAAATTAAAGAACCCTTTTCCAACAGTGACCACAGCATGATTGACTTTTGTCTCAACATACGTCCACACAAAAATCAACACAATGATGTGATCCCCAATTATAACTTCAAAAAAGGCAACTATGATCTTATAGACAACGATCTCTCATCCCTTGATTGGCAATTTCTATTCACTGGATGCAATAACTGTTGAAGACCATTACAACATATTTTTACTTGAAGTCAAAAGAGTCATCAAACTATATGTACCAATAACAACTCCAAGAACCAGAAAAAACTAATTACCCATAACAATAAGGAAGCTTCAATCCAAAAAGAAATCACTTTGGCAGAAAAACAAATCTGGTCACATTGCCAACTTCAAAAGCTGATACAAAAATTTATGCCACCAGATAAAGACTGAATGCACCAATTATCACTTAAACAAGAGGAAAACCTTCTACGCACCAATTCCACCCATGCTTTCTACAATTTTGTAAACAACCAACTAAAAGACTCAAGGTCCATCCCACCCCTGAAAGGACCTAATGGTAAAGACTGCAATGATGACACTATTAAAGCCAACCTCTTTAACACATTCTTTGGCTCAGTATTTGTAAACAGCAATGGATCATGCCCAGTATTTCCTAGTCAAACCTCAGACAACTACAATGATCTAATACATATCAATTTTACAAGACAATGTTGAAAAAGCACTACGCAATCTAAAACCATCTCTATCTATTGGACCAGACAGAATATGTGCCTACTTCGTAAAAAAGCTATCCACTACCATAGCCAAACCTCTAAGCATAATCTTTGAAAAAACTTTCAGGACCAGGTCCTTGCCAAAACTATGGTCACAAGCCACAGTCATCCCCATCTTCAAAAAGGGAGACCCCAGTCTAGTTGAAAATTACAGACCAATCTCTTTATACTGAGTCACCTGTAAAGTCATGTAATCAATTATTAAGTAATCCATTATCCTTCACTTAGAGACAAACAACCTACTCTCTAATAAACAATTTCGTTTTAGGAAAAAATTATCCTGCAATCTGCAACTCTTACACTGCAAAAACATGCAGACTACATAATTCGATCAGGGCAAAGCAATATAAACAATCTACATAGACTTCTGTAAAGCCTTTGATTCAGTGGTACACAACAAACTACTCCTAAAACTAAAATCTTATGGTATAACTGCATAACTGGATAGAAGCAATCCTTTCAAATGGTCAAAATTGGGAGCGTCCTATCAAATTCTGTACTTGTCAATAGTGGCGTCCCCCAAGGCAGTGTTCTAAGACCAACTCTCTTCATACTCTACATAAATGACCTCTGTGATCATATCAAGAGCGTTCTCTTCGCTGATGATCTAAAGCTATTCAACACTACAGACAATACTACTACCCTTCAAAAAGACCTCAACTATGTATCAGAATGGTCAAACAAATGACAACTTCAAATCTCAACAAACAAATGCTCTGTCTTACATATTGGCAAAAAAAATCAGAAAATAAAATACAGGCTGAATAGTCAAGACCTTGTTGATGATCCAAACTCTGTCAAGGATCTTGGAGTACTCATCTCTAATGATCTAAGTGCTAGAGCCCATTGTAACTATATAGCCAAAAAGGCATTAAGAGTTATTAACCTGATCTTACGTAGCTTTTTCTCTGGTAATATTACACTAATAACTAGAGCATACAAAACATTTGCTAGACCAATACTTGAATACAGCTTATCAGTCTGGAACCCACATTACGTATCTGATATTAACACAGTTGAGAAAGTCCAGACATATTTCACAAGACGAGTTCTCCACTCCTCTACTCATTGTAGATTACCTTATGCCACCAGACTTGAAATTCTAGACCTAGAAAACCTAGAACTACACCGCCTTCAGTCCAATCTAAGTATAGTATATAAAATCATACATTGCAATGTCCTACCAGTCAATGAATACATCAGCTTCAACCATAACAACACAAGAGCAAGCAATAGATACAAACTCAAGGTTAATTGCACCAAACTTGATTGCAGGAAATACGACTTCTGCAACAGAATGGTCAATGTCTGGAATACTCTACCTGACTGTGGTTTCTTCCCCAAACCCCCAAAACTTTAACCTTAGACTGTATACTATTGACCTCACCCCTTTCCTAAGAGGTCTGTAGGGGGCATGCATAAATGCACCAACGTGCCTACCGTCTCTGTACTATTGTTTATTTTTCTTATATGTATCCATGTATTCATAATTATGTTTTTACTTATACCTATTATCTTGTAAGCAATTGACAAATCAAATCAAATAAATAAAAATAAATAAATTGTCTCTGTTTTCTTCCACCAGTTTTCGTTCAGTTTCATGAAAAAGGTGTTTCCTTTCTCCATTTCTGTTAAAAGAGTGGAAATTTTGAGACAAATTCTTATATATTCAATGTGTTGTCTTTGGACTGATGTAGGACTAAGAGCTATGGATGAATGTTTTGTTTTTCATTGTTCCATCATCTCTCCAGCAGCCATCCTGATTTTCCATGCTTAGTTGAGTCCCAAGACAGGAAATATACCTTCTTCCATATATTTTTCGTAAAGATTTTCAGGTGGAATTGCTTTTGAGAAGTTGCTGGGGGAAAATAAAACCTCTTACAGAGAAATAATCAACCTACAGTTTGACTTGAGAATTTTGAAGGTATGTTTACGACAAGCTCTAAATTTTCTGTTGCCTCAAATATTTTAGCTCCATCAGAACAATAAGAGGATTCCATTAAGTCTTCAAAAAGTTTGTACCTGTTTAGTCTCAGCTTTTTAAGAATTTTCAAATTACATTTTTTTCCTGAATTTACTAAGAAAACTGCTAATTACCAAATCATTTCTCAATGACGTTGAGAAGTTTTTACTTCTTCCTATGTCAGGTTTGTACATAACTGGTACTTGTTTGGAATCTGGGAATCCACTCGTGTGTTCATATATAACCAGAGGTGATATTCAGCAGGTTCTGACCAGGTCTGGAGAACCAGTAGTGGAAATATTGAGTAGTTCAAATATCACATCTGACTGGAGATTTTACAGTATCCTTCCCCTGCCATGTCCACAAAGCTAGGCCCACAGAACCGGTAGTAAAAAAAAAAATGTGAATCCCACCACTGTGTATAACTCTATCGCCATGTCGTTCCTCTTAAGTCTGACAACAAGCAACATAATTTTTATTCTTTATTTCACGTCTCTCTCGAAGGTCTTTTCCTTCGGACCAATAAAGTGTCTTTTCTGAAATAGGCAAGGGAGAGAAAATTCTGCCTTCTTCATTATGATTAGAACACTTAAATTAATTGCAGCCAGTTGGAATCTAATACTCATCTGCAGAGTTATTAGGTGAGGATTTAATACTCATCTTTTTGTAAGCTGGATCGTAAGAAAATATAAATTATGCTTTAATTCGCTGATGTGGAGACCCACAACTCTTTCAGTCAGAAGAGGTTTTGAGGCTCTTCTTCCAACTACTCTGTACAGCTTTGTCACTGAACAGCCTGATTATATGATTAGATTCTGCCTTTATTATTTTAATGAACTTACTCCAGCCCTCGCTTAATTCCGAGGCATGACTAGAAGAAGACACATCTATGTAAAACACGGATGGTCGTGATCATGCAGGCTGCCTGCAGATCAAATGGAGAGTTTTATTGATTAAGTCACCCTGCAGTAGAATTAAACAAAAGAAAAGGTTGTGTGCATTTCTTAAACCTTGCTCTCTATTTGAAAGGTATAGATCCTGGTTATTTGCTGAGGTAAGGGAATGTCTACATATCACGTCCTTGACATAAAGCTTGACAGGAGGAGAGAGACACCTTTGAAGATTTACCTACCGAGCTGGGGGAAAGCAACAGCTCTCTGTTTTCAGAAGGAAAAACGTACCATCCAAAGTACTAAGGAAAATCCCTGCAGAGTTTTATGCACTAGGAGACATTGGCCATGTTGCTTTTGAAGATGCTTACAGGTGTTGGGGACTATAACTCCCAGAAACCCAGTGAATTCTGATTATATCTCTGACAAATCTGAATGATGTGAGGTCAGAGGAGGCTTCGCTTTTGTTTGGATCAGAGGTGGGTATTCAGCAGGTTCTGACCAGTTCTGGAGAACTGGTAGCGGGAATTTTGAGTAGTTCAGACAACTGGCAAATAACATCTTTGACTGGCCCCGCCCCCATCTAGTCTCTGCCTCC
Source organism: Pseudonaja textilis (assembly GCF_049901715.1). Lineage (NCBI taxonomy): Eukaryota > Metazoa > Chordata > Lepidosauria > Squamata > Elapidae > Pseudonaja > Pseudonaja textilis. The sequence continues at coordinate 63,880,731 of NC_141994.1, forward strand.
TGAGTCCCAGCTGATTGGCTGGGTCTTCTTTTGTTGCCCTGCTGGAAAGCAGGTTAGTGGGGTGGGAAGGGAATGGGGATTTTGCAGTAACCTTTCCCTCTGAAGTGGGGCGGGAAGGGAAGACTTTACAGTATCCTTCCCCTGCCACGCCCACCAAGCCACACCCACCAAGCCATGCCCACAGAAAAGGTAGTAAAAATCTTGAATCCCACCACTGGTTTTGATCTTAAGAGTGGTAATGGGAATTACCACATATTATGTGGCATCAGGAATTGGTTTGACAACATTAACCTATATTCATTTCATTTTTTAGGTTAAAACTACCATTTGATTGATTGGTTTATTAAATTTAGAGCACGTATATACCACTCCATCTTGCTTTACAACACTCTCTGGGCAAGTTTACAATGTCAGCACATTGCCCTGGACCAACTGGGTCTTCATTTTACCGACCACAGAAGGATGGAAGGCTGAGTCAACTTTGAGCCCGTCAATATTGAACGCCAGGCTATGGACAGAGTTTTTCCTGCAATACTGCATTTTAACTATTGTGCTACCAGGGCTACCTTATATACTGCCAATCTTGCTTAAAACCATTAAAAACAAGAGAAAACATTAAAATTATATTAACATTCAAATTGACTTAAAAATTAACAAGGATGGCAGGAAAGAGAGCAAGGAGCTTATTGGGGAGGGGTGGGGTCTTAGTTCAGTCTATTAATTACCTCTCGTACAATACAATCTCATCAGGGTCCAAGGTCAATTGGCAGAATCAGATTTTCAGGTCAAAAGGATGGGTGTGGATCAAGGGTGGGATTGAAAAATCTCAGCAACCGGTTCTCTGCCCAGTTGCTGGGTGGCTGTGGCCATGATGGGCGTGGCCTACCAGAACTTCCGGTTCAGCCATTTTTTGCCTTGCCCAGAGTCTGGAGGCTTCCCTTGGGGCTCTGGGAGGGCGAAAATGGCCTCCCCTGGGCTCCAGAGGCTCTCCAGTAGCCAGACACAGGCACATTTCCAGACTTCCGGAACTTCCGGTTTGGCCCGTTTTTCACCCTCCCAGAGCCTCTGCGCAGACTTATCTGAATCCAAAATGGGCCACGTGTTGACTCCTGGGAGGGGTGGGGCAGGGTGGGAGGGGCCAGCAGTTCAGTTCAACTACCGACTCGGTGAACCAAATGTAAATTTAACATCCGGTTTGCCCGAACTGGCCCAAACTGGCTGAATCCCACCCCAAGTATGGGTCTCACCTCAAGAGATATGATGTTCCAGAGGGTGGGAGCCACAACAGAAAAGAAACTTCTCCTGGACTTTGCTGCCCGAAATTCCTTTGCTGACAGGGTCCACAGCAATGACCACAAAAGAGTGATTTAGGATTGCTAATTGCCAGTCAAATTTATCAATTGCATATAACTTACCTTGAGGAATGATAAGAACAACCATTCGGAAGGATATCGCCAAACTATCCCTTCCAACATCTCCATATGGCATGATGAGTTATGAGGAATATTGTAGGGTGGTATGGAGAAGATCCCAGATTCCATATACCCATCACAGAAAATGGGCAAAATTTAAAAGTAACAGTATACACACACACACACACACACACACACACACACACACACTAAATGATTTAGATACTCTTTGCCACAGTTTTATACTTCTAATAGTTAAGATTTTCACTTGTCAATTTGTTGACAATTTGGAGGCATTAGCTCTTGTATACACAGATTTCATTAACCTAAGTAACTCTTCTTATTCTGTTCTATTAGCTTCTCTGACAAATTTTCAGAAAGCTATCATAGTGTTATAATAAATACCATTGATTTGCAAAGGGCTGACATTACTTTGCAACAGTAATCATTAAAGAAAATAAATGCCTGAAAGATCAAGCTTAATGTATTGGGTTTTTCTTTTTGCTAGATCAATGTGAATCAACAAATACATAATATTTTGTTCAATGGATGTTAAGGGCATTTATGAAATGGCATCACAATGGAATGGATTGTTTTGTCAGTTGAGCAAAAATAAAGATCAAAAGGCTGGAATTTTACAACGGGTATAAATTAAAAAAGAAAAGAACAGGCCACTCCCCATCACAATCAAAAAAAAATCCTGTGACTTGACTATATAACAATTTGTTTCCTTCGGTAGAGATAAATTTCAGCATTTGTCAATAAATCTTCAAAATTCTGTATGTGCATTTTCAAAAAAGGATGAACATGATTTCAAGTACAGATAAATTACATTGACTATATATGTTTTACGTTGCACAGAGTTTTAGTAGGACTGGATTGCAATGACTCGAAATATTAGTAAACCAGTTGCAATTCCCAGGACTTCAGAAATGTCTTCAGTGGTTTGGTTATGATTACTAATTTATGCCATATACATTTCCATTCAGGAGTAAATCAGTTTTGTTCATAGTATACAGAATATTCCAGGTCAATGAGAACATCCTTGATTTACGACCACAACTGGAAACAGGATTTCCATTGCTGAGCAAAGCCATTGTTAAGTGAATAATACCTGATTTTATAACTTTTTTTTGTCCACGATTCTTAAGCAAATCATTGCCATGATTAAGTGAATCATGCCGTCAAGAAGAGAATGTGGCTTCCTCCATTGATTTTGCTTGTCAGAAGCTGGATAGGAAGGTTGCAAATGATGATTACATGACTCCAGGATGCTACAAATGTAAATACATGCCAATTGTCAAGTGCATGCTTTCGGCCCTGGGGATGCTGCAACAATCATAAGCGTGAGGACAGTTCACTTTTTCTTTTTTAGTGTTGTTGTAACTTGGAACATTTGCTAAACTGATGATTGCGACTCAAGGACTACTTGTGTGGATTTGAAAATCTTGGCAAGTTTACTGGCTTTGGGTTTGGTATCAGGCTACTCTCTATGTGCAAACAAGGTGATAGCAACAGTAGAATAGAATAGAATTCTTTATTGGCATGTGTGATTGGACGCACTTGGTGCAAATGCTGTCAGTGTACATAAAAGAAAAGATACATTTGCCAAGAGTCAAGAATCATAAGGTACAACACTTAATAAATATAGTGTACAATAAGCAATCAAATCATGCTAGGAAACAGTCAATATAAATCGTAAGGATACAAGCAACAAAGTTACAGTCATATAGTCACAAATGGGAGGAGATGGGTGATAAGGAGTGATGAGAAGATTTACAGTAATAGTAATGAAGGCTTTGTTAATAGTTGGACAGTGTTGGGGGAATTATTTGTTTAGCAGAGTGATGGCTTTTGGGGAAAAACTGTTCTTGTGTCTAATTGTTCTGATGTGCAGTGCTCTATAGCATCGTTTTGAGGGTAGGAGTTGAAATAGATTATATCTGGGATGTGAGGGGTCTGTAAATATTTTCACAGCCCTCTTTTTGACTTGTGCAGTATACAGGTCCTCGATTGAAGGAAGGTTGGTAGTATTTTTTTTTTTTTTGCAGTCTTAATTATCCTCTGAAGTCTGTGTCTGTCCTGTTGGGTTGCACCAAACCAGACTGTTATAGAGGTGCAGATGATAGACTCAATAATTCCTCTGTAGAACTGTATCAGCAGCTCCTTGGGCAGTTTTCTGAGCTTTCTGAGTTGTTGCAGAAAGAACATTCTTTGTTGTGCTTTTTTGATGACGTTTTTGATATACTAGCAATGTGCACACTATCCAACATCAAAAAAGGTTGTATGAACAAAGCTCGCTGATCTAATTCTGACTTTCTGCTAAAGCAGAAGGCATTGAAAATGATCTGCCTGGATGAGCAAGGAGTGGCCTCATTCTGTTGTGTGTTGTGTGTTTTTCTTTGCTGGCTTTCCGTGTCTTTGGGTGTGTAGGAAGAACATCTTGTTAAAAGGCGTTGGGCCATTTCAAAATTCAGATCTTAATCCAAACTTCCCAAAATTAATGAACCCATTTGTATTGATAATTTACTACATTCAATTAATAATTGCATAATGATCTGGAGAAAGGCAACAATTTGCAACAAACTTCCTGATGAGATCCAGCTTGAATGTCCTCCTCTGAATCTTAGCCTCTCAGTCCTGAACAGAAATAGAAATAATAGAAATTATAATAAGAATAGAATAGAATAGAATAGAATAGAATAGAATAGAATAGAATAGAATAGAATAGAATAGAATAGAATAGAATTCTTTATTGGCCAAGTGTGATTGGACACAAGGAATGTATAACTGGTGCATAAGCTCTCAGTGGACATACAAGCAACAAATGATAAATCATGATCATAATAATCATAAAAATACATTCATCCTAAGTCATAAGATGCAACACTTAGTGATTAGTCATAGCATGCTAAATAAGCAATCAACATAAATCATAGTAGGATATGAAATAAAACAATTAATATAAATGGTAAGATGCAAGCCACAAAGTTTTAGTCATAAGAAGACAAGGAACTGGGTAATAGGAAAGATAAGAAGAATAACAGTAATACAGCCCGATTAGATAATTTGACAGTGTTCTGGGAATTAATTGTTTAGCAGAGTGATGGCATGGGGGGAAAACTGTCTTTGTGTCTAGTTGTTCTGATGCTTCAAATATTTCCTACTTGTAGACAGTTTTCTTGCATTTGACCATTTATTTTTTGCCGGTCATTGATTGGTTGATGTATTACAGCCAGCCAATTCAAAGTGACCAATGAAATATTTTATGGTAATTAATTAGAAGAGAAATATTCATTAACTGATAACTAAAGAGGAAAGAAACATTTATTTTATTTACTTTGGTGATTTAAAAAAACAAAAACAAAATTGGAATAAGGCCATGTTCTGTTTCAACTACAACTGTAGATTTCTTAGAATCTGTGACAGTTTTCAACAGGCTGGGCAATATTCAATCTATGCTTTCCAAAGTCAAATACAATTGCGCTATTTCCAAGCCAATTAAAATTAAATTAGATATGTTAGATGTATCATGAGGTCCACAATATGTTAATATGCCAATTTGTTGGCAGCCTGGGAAAACAGACTTGGAGATGAGGCTGCACATGTATTTTGTTTAACCTTGTAGGATTGCCCAGGTAAATGGAGCTAAGCTACATGAATGCTAGTGTCAGGTGTGAAAAATCAGGACCACGTGTTAAGGTTCAGTTAAGGTGATTCATGGTTCATGCCTATTCACAAGAATCTAATCAATTAATGGTCAGCACTAAATTGCTGCTAGATTGGAGTTAATGGAATTCAAAAAGGCTTGGACTTGGACCATTTGTGGGAATGTAACAACTCTAGCCTGGTTCCTCTTTTGATTCCACCTCCAGGCTCTGCTTTTTTTTTTTTTTTCTGCTACAGATTGTACCAGACTGAAGAGGGGAATCCTATATATATATGGTACAAAGTAATATGCTATTTTTGAAATCTAGTAGTCTGTATTGGATCCTCTTTTGAGTGCCTGTCAAGAAGGATCTTTTGAATCTTGTCTCAACAAGAGGTGTGTATCTGATGTGGGTGAGGAAGAGAACCTGTATTAAAAATGCGGGGGGATACAACACTTGATTACAAGGTGTTGGTTATCTCTAATACTGTCAGAATCTTGTATCTATATGTGTGTATGTCCCTTGAGTCACTCTTCATAGGTGCATTCATAGGTGCAAGTTCCTACAGGTTTCTTGGCAAGCTTTAAGAAATGGTCTGCTGTTGCCTTCTTTGTAGGGCTGAGAGAGAGTGACTGGCCCAAGGTTGGTTTTGTGCTTAAGGTGGCAGTAGAACTCCCAGTTTCTAGCCTGATATCTTCACTACTATCGTGTTTCCCCAAAAATAAGACCCGGTCTTATTTTCTTTTGGGCTTGAAAATAAGCATGGGCTTATTTTCAGGAAGACCTTTTTTTAAAAAATGCAAGAGGCAGTGAGTGTGGGGGCTGATGAGAGTGGGAGCGTAGCTACTGCTGGTCCCGCTCTCTCCATCCCATTGTCTGCTTGCCTGCAGCTGCAATGGGCCAAGATCTCAGCCTGCCCTGACCTCCACCTGCCCAGATGCCTCTTGGGCACCGCACCATGTGGGGGCTCTTTGTCCTCCTGGCAGGGTGGGTGGAGGCTGGAGCATGCCAAGAGCTTGGCCCTGATTGAGGCCACGGGAAAGCAGGCAGTGAGACGGAGAGGGCAAGGCCAGTGGTAGTTGCCCAAATGCTTTCCGCCCAAAGGGAGAGGAAGCTTTGTCTGCTTCGAAATGCTCCATTTCAAACTGTTCCCTTTGTCAGCCAGAATTGTATTTGCTAAAAACTGGAAAAGAGAAAAAAATTTCTGATAGAAGAGGAGGTGATTAAGAAAATTATGGAACGTGCAGAAGTGAATAAATTGACATTAGCAATTGGAGAGCAAGAAGATAAAGAATATTATACAATTTGGGATTTATTTTGTCAATGGCTAGATAAGAAAATAGAGAAGTAAAATATATGATAACATAAATATAACAGTAAAGATAATTCAATGCAATATGTTATAATTGATTACAATGAAATGAATGATATTATGAACTAGGTTTTGTAAAAGTTGAGATTTGCTCAAAAAGGATGACGTGAATCTGTAATTAAAGTTTAATAATGATTTGATAATAATATAATATAATATGCATAGTTTATCTGTATAATATGAATTTTAATTCAAATTTAGAAGGGAAAGACTGTTGATATTGTGCACAAAAGATATATACCAACTGACACACTGAACAATGGAAAGATGTTTTATTTGATGTTTTATGTTTGTGTTTGTCACTGTTTGTTGTCAAAAATAAAACAATTCTTTTTATTAAAAAAAAAAACCTGTCACCTTTGCAAGTACCAGGGCCGCTGAGAGGATTAAGTGTTAGAACAAGACGAATATGGGCTCCCACACCTACACATTAAGTTAACATCTCCCCTCCCATTCCTCACTACCTTGTGGATTTTGCGTTACTCCCTGAACCGACATCACCTAACTCCTAAACAACCAAGAGCTCATTAAAAAAGAGGGGGAGGGGCTGCCAGGGCAGTGAAGCAGATCAGGAAGCAGGGGAGGGGATTGAGGATGAAGTACAGAGAAGCGGCACTGGAGTCCATGCAGCCCACAAGTAGATGTTTTTTTTTTTCCAACTGGGACAAGAATGATTCACTCTAGTCTATACGAATGAAAGAAAAGTGGCACTTCCCTCGCCCGCCCCCTCTCCTCCTCCAGTTTATTCTCCTGCTTTTTAAAGCTGCCTCTCTCGCCAGTTACCCTTTGGCACGGCTGGCGCACAGAGATCCTCCAACTAAGCTAACAGTGGCGCCTCCTTCCTTTTGGCATGAAGGATTTAGACAGGGTGAGAAGTGGAAGTTCATTCTTCAGGAACTGGGGAGAAGGGGAGAAAGAGAGAGGAAGAGGAGGAGGTGGACGGCAATCATTCCTGCCACTGCTGCACAGGAAGGACACACCTTCCTTCCTTGTTGTTTGCCCTCCGATGAGTTGATTTGATCCAGCTTTGGAGTGTTTTGTGGCAAGCCACCCACACCGTCCCCCAGCATCACCCATGCCTGTGTATGTCCATGTTGACACACCACCCTGCTGTTTTTCTTTTTAAAAATTTGGTTTTGTAAAAAAAATTTTTAAAAAAATTCCCCTTCATGGGTCCCCTTTGAGCTCCATGGGCCCCAGAACAATGTACCAGCTGAACTCCCCTCCCTCAGGCCTGGCAAGCACAGAAAGCTTTGAGTGTCTGTCATTTCTCCGTCTGAGTGAAAAATGTTTGGTCACTTATGGGGCAGAGGTGGTATTCAGCCAGTTCTGACAGGTTTTGGAGAACTGGTAGCGGAATTTTTGAGTAGTTCAGAGAATTGGTAAATACCACCTCTGACTGGCCCCGCCCCATCTATTCTCTGCTGATTGGCTGGGTCTTCTTTTGTTGCCCTGCGCAGGAGAACAGAACTGGAAAGCAGGTTAATTGGGTGGGGGAAAGAATGGGATTTTACAGTAATCTTCCCCCAGGAGAGGGAATAGAGATTTTGCAGTAGCCTTCCCCTACCACGCCTACCAAGCCACGCCCACCAAGCCACGCCACACCACCAAGACACACTATGATCACTAAGCCACTCCCACAGAACCTGTAGTAAAAGAATTTGAATACCACCACTGTAATGGGGCACTTGGGAACAGAGTGATTTGCCAACTTTCATGCCTAAAGTGGAACTAGAACTCACAGTCTCCTGGTTTCTAGGCCAGTAGCTAGACTAGCTAGTTCTTTATGCCAGCGGTCGCCAACTGGTGGGCTGCGGCCCACTGATGGGCTGTGAGAAAATTTTGGTGGGCCGCAGAGAAGTCTCACCCCCAGAGCACCCCCCAAAAGCAATTAATCCAGGCTGTGCAGAAACACAAGGCTGCGCCACCCACATGGCCTGTGGGAACCCTCCCCGCCCACTCACTCCTTACCCAGTAAACTTGCCCAGTAAACTTGCCTTTTTCCGACCATCATCTGTTCTGCTGTGCCGGGAGATTTAGATTAGCTAGGAAGAAGGAAATGGTTGGATTTCTTGCTTTCTAGCTAGTCTTTAGATCTTTGGCTCAGCACAGTCAAACCTTCCTCAGGACTGAAGGTTTGCTTGCAAGCAAATTCAGTGCAGATTCATGGCAAGCAAATTTGAGAGACTGAGCTAGCCGATGGCAGACAGATAGATCACTGAATGATTCTGTGGGCAACTCAATCTGCCTGCTTTGCCTGATTTTGGGTAAAAGTTGCTCTTTTTAATAAAAAAAAAAATCAATATTTACATGCACGGTATGTTGTGAGTTAATTTTGTGAGTTTGTTTGCTAGCAAATTTTATGAATTTACTTGCAAGCAAACTTTATGTGACAGACTGAGCTAGCCAATGGAAGATAGATAGATCTCTGAATGAATCTGTTATTCTGTGAGCAACTCAATTTGCCTGCTTTGCCTGATTTTGGGTAAAAGTTGTTTTTTTTTAATAAAAGATTCAATATTTATATAAATACTTATAATATTTACAAAGAAGCCATGCCCAGCCAGTCATATAATCACCAAACCACACCCACAAATTAGGCGACTCCCACAGAAGTGATTAGTGGTCCCTGGGATCTAAAATTATGAGTTTGGTGGTCCCTGAGGTCCAAAAGTTTGGCGACCCCTGCTTTATTCTATGATTAGGGCATATTAAAAAATGGCCAAGTTATTTACATTGGAAGCGTTGTAAGATTCAATTTTTACTTTTAGGGTGTGTAGGCCTCTTTTTTTCAATGTTCTTAAGCCTCTTAGGAATTATTATATAGTTTCTGTGTATTTCTCAATGCTACAGATTTTTTAGTCATTTTGATTTTAAAAATAGGCACAGGGAAAATAGGCACAGAAAGGGACTTGGGTTACAATTTATTTACTCCTTAGGCAAAATGAAAAACGAGAAGGAGAAACCTGGAGATTATTCTGTGCTTCACAGACAAATCACATTTAATGCACCTGTTTAATATTGCTTCTCTTATTTCTGTAGTTCTTAACAAGGGAAGTGATCTGAGGCAATTTAAATTATTTTTGCAATAAGGAAGTTAGGGGACAATATTAGTAGCAGCATGATCGATTTTATTTTTAAGAGAAAAGGAAAAGATGTGGAAGGGGAAAATATATCCTGCAAATTAATCTGTGTGAACATAGAGCCAGATGCTAACTTGACCATGAAAAAAGCAGGCATTTAAAGCTACATTTTATAAAAGGATCCCAGGAAAAAAATCAATAGAAAGCTTTAGTGGGCAGAATGTCTGTAACAAGTAGAAAGGTTAGTTGAGAAGTTAATCGTTCTATCAGGAATAAAGCAGAGTTAAAGTGTGGAAGAAAATGCTACCACAAGTGGTTCATTAACCTTTCCGAGCTTTGGTGTATCTTCTGAGTAAAGATTACAAGGAACCTGAATCAGCTTTGACTAGTTCCTGTTAGTACCTCCTTTTACAAACCAATTGTTTTCGAATGGATAAAGCAAAACAGCCATGAAATGAGTTCAGAATCTGTTATATATTATTTACAAGCTGTTAAGAATCTTGTCAATGGTGGCGTTTGACACAAACTTTTAGGGAGCTTGGAAGTAAATGTCACGAATAAAACTTTCTCTGGTAAATGTCATTTAAAAAAAAAACCCCACACACACATACATACAATAGCATGTAGCAGTTGCCTGTGTCCATGTGTGGGAGAAATCTATGGGCACCAGAAGAGAAAGAAGTGGCAGATGAATGAGAGGAGGAAGACAAAGGGAAGAGGAAGACAAAGGAAGAGGCTGTGTTCATAACATTAAGTTCTTAGCCAGGACAGATAAGGACTTAGCAGGTATAATTCTCCTATTACAAGAACGCTGCTTACAGCTTCAAGAAAAAAGGTTCAGAAGGATTCTTGGAGATCATTTAATCCATAGTCTTGCCTACTGAATTAATCTACCACACAGAAACATGCAATAAAAGTAATTGAAAGAAGCCTGACCAATAGTCCAACCTCCGTCCAGTGCAAGAATCCACAACATACAGGCAAGGACTTATGACTACAAATGAGCCCAAAATTTCTGTTGCTAAGCAAGATAGTTGTTGGGTGAATTTTACCCCATTTTATGACCTTTCTTGCCTCAGTTGCTAACTGAACCGCCACAGTTGTTAAGTTAGTAACATGGTTGTTAAGTGAATCTGGTTTCTCAATTGACTTTGTTAGTCAGAAAGTTACACAAAGTGATCACATGACCCTGGGACACTGCAACCGTCATAAATACCAGTCAGTTGCCATGCATTTGAATTTTGATCATATGACCATGGGGTTGCTACAATGATCTAAAAGTGTGAAAAATGGTCATAATTTACTTTTTTTCAGTGCTGTTGTAACTTTGAATGGTTGTTAAATAAATGGTTGTAAGTCAAGAACTACCTATAGTTAACCTTGGACTTATTTAGTTCTTTGTTTCTTAGCAAACTCAGAGCTTCTTTCATTTAGGTTGCTTTAGTAACCTGGTAAATTGAGTTGTGTCAACAGAGTCAGAGAGAGACTAGGAAGAGGAAGGAAGACATAGCAAAAAGAAACAAAAGGAAAGGAAAATATTCCAGAAATATTTTCATTTTGATTCTTTCACTTTCTGGCTATGGAGAGATCTATTTTGATGTTTTCTTGATACTTTACAATCATAAGATATTCTTGGTATTTTTATGATTATATCACTTTGTTGTTTTGTATGTACACTGGAGGCTTATAGACCAGAGACAAATTTGTTGTCTGTCCAATCACACTTGGCCAATTAAGTATTATCCTGTTCTGTTCTGTTCTATTTCATTTATTCTACTCTACTCTACTCTACTCTACTCTACTCTGCTCTGCTCTGCTCTGCTCTGCTCTGCTCTGCTCTACTCTACTCTACCCTATCTTACCCTACCCTATTCTACCCTACTCTACTCTACTCAACTCTACACTACTCTTATTTTTTCATGCTTTAAGACTATGGAAGGGAGCTTCCCTTCTTTCCTCCAGTTTCCATTCACTTATGCATTTAATGCAATCTGTATATATTATTTTAAAAGGGGATTTTAATGCTAATCCATGGATGATTTGTTTCCACTAAGAAGTATTTGTCATGATGACTCCATGTGGCATCTTGACAGGAAGGAACAGTTGGCAAAAGCTATTTCCTTGATAGGCTGCTGATGACTTTCATAACAGCATCTTACTTGGTCACTATGGGAGGCAGGATGCTGAATTGCATAGATATTATTTGGCCATATCCATGAAGGTTATTCTGTCCTGTGTTACATATTTATTTAAAGCATCTCAGCTGGAAAATCCAAAAATGGCTGATGATATACGATAAAACCAGAATAGTTGCAATTTGCAGAAAGAAAAGGGACATGGACAGTAGAGGAAAAGGGGCCCTGAAGATTTATTTAAAACTTTCATTTACTTAAAACTTCTGAAAAATTATTCCACCCAAAAGACTGGTTGTCAGAACAGGGCAGTTTCTTTTGGATCTCAGCAAGAAGGGAAAATAAGAATGGGATGGAAGAAGCTAAAAAAACGAAAAGGGTAGATCTAGTCGTTATGTACCTGGATCTGGTGGAATCTGCATCTAGATTGGGGGTGAAGTTAGGAAACTGGCTAACTTGGAATCTTTGCAGGGGAAAAAACAATGGAGACCTGAACTCCTCTCCCCTAAAATCCTTGGTGACTTTAACTGGTTGTTCCCAGGAGAGTGCAGTCGGTCTGGTGAGATTCTGGTAAATAGGTGAGTAACAATAATCATCTGATTTGCTCATTCTGGTTCCTTGTGCCTGACACTAGGAGAGCATCTGAGAACACCAGTTTTCTTGGTTGGATTAGGAGGTGAAAAGACATCACAGAAAAAGGCAATAACAAAGAACTTGGCAACATGTTGTTGCCAAGAAAACTACATATCTGCATCCATATAGTCACCCAAATTGAACTTGGTTTGAGGGAAACTACCTTTTCAAGCTAACATCACAAACAAAAATGGACCTGCTCAATTATTCCACTTTCAAAAGGTTCTCATTCGCCAACATTTTTTAAAAGAAACTAAGAATAATAGAGTTGGAAGGGACCTTGGAGGTCTTCTAGTCCAATCCCCTTCTCAAACAGGAGACCTTATATCATTCCAGAGAAATGGTTGTCCAGTCTTTGGTTTGAAAGACTTCAGCGACGGAGCACCCACGATTTCTGAAGTTAGGTTATTCCATTGGTTAATTGTTCTCACTGTTAGGAAATTTCTTCTTAGTTCTAGGTTGCTTCTCTGCTTGATTATTTTCCAACCGTTGTTTCTTGTCCTGTGTGGGTTAGGTTTACTATAGTCCTGAGTTGCTGGTCTATGTGCTAATGATCTCCTTTCCATCTCTTAACTTTTTAACAACTTCATTTTGACCTTGCTTTAATTCTGTTTTTATTTGTTTCTAACTCCTTTTTTAAATATAACTGCAGTTGTGTGATTCAACCAGTGTAACAACCGTTTCAGTGAGTGCGTGCAAAGCGTGTGCAGGGACCGAACATGCACATGGCCCATGTGCTCTACATTTAAAAAAACCCATTTTCAACTCAATTATTTATCTTCTGCTGCATCCCCGGTGAATAAAACAGCTGATGTGCGGCAAACTGCTCTGCTGCGTGGATCAGCTGTGCTAAAAAACCAGGAAATAAAGCACAGGAAAAGGACAGGGGCAGGTGGGCAGGGCCAAATGCTCATCAGAACTACCAGTTCACTCGAACCGGTCTGAACTGGTAGAATCCCACGCTATATAACTGTATGTTTTTTGTTGTAAACTGCCCAGGCTCATTTGGATAACATGGGAAGTGTAGAAATTTGATAAATTAAACTAAAATAAATTATGACTATGTCTTCCCTCTCTGCATTGATGCCCTTGTTTCCCAGCTCTGGTGTACATTGCTTTCTCTTGCAATTTCTCCAGCATGCTTTAGAAGAAGATTTAAATAAACAGCTGGTATATCTCTAAAGCCAATACTTACTGGCCAAGCCAGTCCACAGGAGGTTCCTCTTCTGCAAGATGGCTGAATTCCTTTTGGAGATTGCTAGCAACCCTTTGGGGTCATATCTCAGCCTTGCTTTCCTTTCCAATTTGTCAGGCTGGCATTCCTGCCTACTACTGCTGTCTTTTTCACTCTCTTTTCTCTCCCAAACAAACTTTTTTTCACATTGTGGGTGTGGGTACAGTTCACATCAAGTGAAAGAACGTCAGTTCATAATTAGAGGGGAGTTGTTTTTTGGCCTTCCTCCCCAGCACAAAATCTGTCATAATGAGAGTCTGCCAAAACGTAGAACAAAGCGAGACTGTAAAATCTTTCCTGTGCCAGGTTGTGTGCGTGTTTGGACATTTTTTTCCTAGATAATCCAACTTACTGGGTCATTTCACTGTCATTTTGTCATTGGAAAAAAATCTCATTCGGCATGTCAGTGAAACAAGGGGCTTGAGTTGAAGCAACTCTGATAGCATCAATGCCAGAAAAAAAAATATATACATAATATAACATACCTAGAAAAGAGTGTTGAACAGTAGTCAGAAAACTTTTCCAGGACTTGGGCATTACCAAACAAATTTACACAATGGCACAGAAATCTAATAAACATAAGCATTTGACAATGCCCAGAATCTCAAAAGAATGTCAGAAACTTATGAGATTATTTTTTCATCTAAATAATAATAATAACCTTGTAAGATTTGGTGATCTGGTAAGATTTGGCCATTATAGTATTGTGGGCTTTGTCTTTACAACCAATATCCTTTCCATCAGTCTGGTCTTAATTATCAGTCCCTTATTTCCTATCCCCAGGTGAGAGCAGCAGACAACCTGCCAAGGTGGATAATGTTGGTTTTTCCTATCTGTAACCATCTTTGAAACTCTGTAGGAGAGAAAATATAGAACGATATTGCAGAGGATATTTATCTCCATCCATCCATCTTTCACTCTTCGCCACTTCTATTCCTCTCTAATTACATATCTCTGGGGAGTTTGCATATCAAATTATAAACATCATAATGATCATGGTAACTCTCATAAAAATATCAACAACATTATATACCTTCTTATTAGTTAGGAAGAAAGAATGGGGGGTGGGTGGGATAATCTTCTAAAGTCTGTTGGAAAAGCCATTTTTGCCGTTTTCCAGTGGGTGACTGAAGTGGGCAAGTGTTGGACTGGAAAAGAAGCATATTCCAGAGGGTCTGTACAACCATAAAAACATTGCATCGAGATTCTTACTCTTTGCAGCTCCAGTTGAATTCCACTTAAGCAGAATGGGAAGGACTGAGGTATCTTCATGTTCCCTTAATGAACAATGGCTCTCAATTTGCATTACAATGTACTCAATTAGCATTCTGAAGAATGCAACAGATTTAGCATACAAAAATAATGTCAGCACCATTCTGAAGAATGCAACAGATTTAGCATGCAAAAATAATGTCAGCACCATGGGTCATAAAAGGGTCAGCATCTGGTGCCTTGAGATACATTGTATTTCATTTTCCACAGTTCTTCAGCCTTACTGGACATTCTAACAGTTGAGGTTGAGTTCATCTGGAGAAGATCAGCTCAGAGAAGGTGAGTTTCCTTTAATTAAATGGGTTTCTCAAGTCTGTCTTCCTTGTGATAGCCTCTATCATCGATTCAGCCCCGTTTAGTCATGCTTCTTCGTAATGATGGTACTTAGAATCATAGGGCTGGAAGGGACCTTAAGAGGTGTTCTGGTCCAACTTCTTCTTCAGCATGCCTGGAGGATACTTCATGGAAAAGGGGCGTTGGTTCTTACCTGATACGCTTCTTTTCGTAGAGCTGTTGAGAGTGTCCAGGTTGGGAGGAGCTCCAGTCTCGGCTCTCACAGGCTGAGCTTGAGATTGAGGCACGCCTCTCACCATCACGTGGTCCTCCGGGCGCGCCCCAGTTTTGCGAAGACGAGAAGGAAGGTCCTGTTCTCATCTTACTCAGGAAAAAAATATTAGTTTGCTCGGTCGAACAGCAGACGGCCTACGGGTGGGGCTGGACACTCTCAACAGCTCTACGAAAAGAAGCGTATCAGGTAAGAACCAACGCCCCTTTTCCATAGAGCTGTCTCGAGTGTCCAGGTTGGGACATACCAAAGCTTGGCTAGTCCTGCGGGCGGGCTCCCGTCTGGAATGGGACCTCTCCTGGAACCCTGATGACCCGCTGGAGGGCACGCCCAACAGGAGAACCCCTCGGAGGTTGGAATGCCTCAACGAGAGGGCCTGATGAAGGAGACGGGGCTGTCTAAAGGTAGCCCTGCCGGGGATGCCACGGATGCTTACTGAGACCGTGGGGCAAGGAGACTAGGTAGAGCGGCCAAAACCTTGTTAGGGACCCGGCACGAGGAGCCTGGGCAGAGGCGAGGATGGAAGTTCCCTGAGAAGACCTAGCCAGAGTGAGGGAGGCGCCCTCAATAACCGGAGGGTCACCGTTGCGAGGGTGGTGATGGGACGCCCTAGGGTGTTATGGGATAGACCCTGTTGGGGACCCCCTGAGAGAACTCCAGGTCAGAGTGATGGAGGGGAGACGTAAGGAGTTCCCAAACTGTGACCTGTGCTAGTGGGGACCAAGTTTGGTTCCGCCCAGAGCGAGGCGGTCGGCCCTGCTCAAGAGCCAACTGACCGAGGACCGCCCCAGAGGGAACTAAGGGTAGTAGTGAGGACCAGGGCAAGGGGTCCGTGTATCTGGATTATGAGGCTGTGGGCCGGGGGCCCAGAGAAGGAACCCCAGCTAACATGGGGTGGGGATAAATGTGTTGCCAGCCAGATGCCCTGGGGCAAGGTGAGGAGGACAAGGGTGCTCCAGACTATGAGCCTGCGTCCGGGAGCCGTATGGTCTACCGGGAGTCTTGGTATGGAGAGGTAAGGCAGATATGAGGATTAGGCTTCCCCAACGGTTTGGGGAAGGCTGAAGAGAAAGAGATTTTGCAGGAGTTAAGTGTCAGAGTGGAGCCAGACTAGGCGAGAAGCCTGGAGAGGATTGGCTTTCTCGCTCTCCTTCTCCTCGTTTTTATACTTGTTTCTTTCTTTCTTTCTTTCTTTTTTTTTTTTGGGAGGGGCAGCCACCTGGGGGCACTGCATTATCGGGAACGACGGAACGAACCTCTCCCGGATCCCCGGGAGGGCTTCCTGGACGAGGTGCCTCCGGACCTGTCTGGTTCCGATCGGTCAGGAGGCCTGTAGGGAGATGATTGGTAGTACCTGGGGAAGGAGGAAGAGCGGGAAGAACCTTGGCGAGAAGAGGGAGAGGAACCTCTGAAATCAGACCTCCTAGCAAGAGAAGGGAGATATTTGCGCTTGTTGCGGGTCTCGGCCAGGAATGGGTCGAGAACCGGTCCAAATAGCTTCCCCCCAGAGATGGGGGCTGATGCTAGCTTAGCCTTGTTTTTTACGTCCGCCTGCCAGTGGCGGAGCCAGAGAAGGCGACGGGCAGTAACCTGGGACGAGATGGCCCTGGTGGAGAATTTTGCAGCCTGGAAGGTGGCGTCTGCAGAGAACTCGGCTGCGGCCAGGATCTTGGCAATATCCTGGTGCGCTCTGAGATTAGCTGCGGGGACGTGCTGCTTGAGCTGCTGGAGCCACTTGATGGAGGTTCTGGTGAAAAAAGACGCGGCCGTGGAGGCCCTGACCGCCCAGGCATCAGAGAGATGAGCGCGGCGCAGGGCCAGTTCAGCTCGTTTGTCCTCGGGCTGGAGAGCTTCGAGGGACTCGCTGGGAGTTGAGCGGGAGGCCAGACCTACTACGGGCTCGTCCACGGGGGGATCGAGCAAGGTAGAGAACTGCGGTTCAAGATTGAAAAACCGCTTGTCCTGGGCGTTGGGAGGAGGAGGAGGCCCCGAGGAGGCTAGCTGCCTTGAGACCATGTCAGAGGATATGGGTGGGACAGGAATCACTTCGGTTTCCACCACAGGCTGGGAGAAAATGGAGTCGGGAGGAACCCCCGATGCCGCTGGGTTGGGTGGGGGGGGAGGGTTCAGGCCCGAGGTATTCCTGGCCTTGAACAGGAGGGACCTAAATAGATGTGGTTTAAACAGCCCCAGAAACGCGGGCTGGCCTGGAGAGAGGCCCTCGTCCTCCGACATGTCCCCTTCTGGGGGCCTGCTCCCGACAGGAGTTCACTGTCTACGACACAGACCCCATTCGAGATCCTCCTCGTCCCCAAAGAGGGTAGGGTCCCCGAGTTCCTGGGCCTCCATCTCCTCCATCTCCAAGGGCAGGGTCAAGTCCCCGTGGAGAGCTACCTGACCATGCGAAGTTGCTGATCCTCGAGCCTCGGGGCCTCAGGCCTAGGGGCCAGACCGGTCAGCTGCTGAAACTGTTGTGCTATCCCGTGCCGGATGGCCAGCTCCATCGCTCGTTTGAGATTTTCGGGATTTCCACCGTGGGGGTGGATGAGGCTCCTCCGGGCGCAGACCTGCAGCAGCGGGGGGAAGGTGGCCTCAGGGGCCTGTCCAGGCTGCGATGAAGAGGCAGAAGCAGGGGAGGAGGGAGGATGGGTGGAGGTAGAGGGAGTGGGATTGGAAGGGTCCAGAGGCACAGAGCTTGACTCCTTAGAGCGTCTGTCAATCTCCTTTTCAAGGGCCCTGTGTCGCCTAAGGGCATCCCTTTGAGAGGCTTTGGATGTTTCCTGTGCTTGTTTGCGCAGGTGGTGAGACTTAGCCTTGGCCTTCAGTGAAGTGCCACGAGATGCATTGTCGTCTGCCATCTGGAGAGGAGAAAGGAGGAAAAGTTCTTGATTAACGTGAGGTGATTAACAAGGCTGGACACAGCCTAAGCAGGGGCCGGGAAACCCAGTACTCGTTTCGCACCCCCCTAGGTCAAGGGCAACAGAGGTGCTTTGCACGTTGTTGAGAAGTAGGGCCTAGCCCAGAAGCCAATTGCCAAAGATGGACGCCAAAAAACCGCCCGTGCCGGGCGGACCGGGGAAGGGGGATGGCGGAGCTGCTACCTCCCTTGTTGGGGAGAGACTGTGTAGCCAGTAGACTTCTATATCTAGAGGAGTACCAAGGCAGGATTGCAAGGTACCAGCAGGGATTTGGACATTCCAAGGATCTGCCCAGGAATCAAACACAATGCGGCCTGCAGGTAGGCCTCGAGCAGTGGCAGGCGTCCCTGGGGCTACCAACCAAAAATTTTAAAGTAAAGTGCCATCATGGGTCCTCGGACAGTTGCACGTTTGGATGCGGCCTACGTAGAGGCCGGGTATCCTAGCGCACGTTTCGCACCCCCCTTTTGATCAAAAAAATTTTTTTTTGTATTTAAAATAGGAGGCTGTTGCACAGCAGGGCCTAGCCCAGAAGCCAATTAGCCAAAAGTTGAACGCCAGGCAGCTACCCCTGCCGGACGGACCGGGGAAGGGGGATGGCAGAGCTGCTAACTCGCCTGCTGGGGGAAGGGCTACAGAGCCAACTAACCCTGGTTAGCCTGATAGAAACTAAGTGCAAACAGGCAAGGATATAGGCAGTCCGGAGTCTGCCTATAAAACCTTAAGAAAAACCCTGTTATAGGCCTCTGAAAAATGGCGCCCGGCCATGCGGCCACACACAAGATGGCGGCGACTCCTGCCACTCCCAAGATGGCTGACGCCACAGGAGCCCAAAATGGAGGGCGCAATGACGAGGCAATCCCCAGCGGCGGCTATCACCCAGGAGAAGTTAAAAAGGCCCGGAGGCCACAAAGAAGTACCTGGGAGAGGCAGGGAAGCATCTCCCTGGGTTAGGAGGGCGTTCGTGGGGGAAACGGCCAAAGAACAAAAACAGGCAGGAAAGAAACGATGCAGCTTCGCACGGAGCGAAAAGGCAGCAATGGGGGGCAGCGCTCGAAGCGCTGGATTCTCCCTTAAAAGGATAGTGAAACAATTCCCCTTAGAAGAAAAAGGCTCCCTAGGGAGCTCAAACCTCAGTTTCCTGCGCTGTCTGAGAGTCCAAGTTGATCAAAAAAAAAAGAAAACACGAGGTGCTAGAACGACCAGGAGCAAAAGGAAAACCAGCCTGACTGCCACGAGGCTGAGCAAAAAACTGGGGCGCGCCCGGAGGACCACGTGATGGTGAGAGGCGTGCCTCAATCTCAAGCTCAGCCTGTGAGAGCCGAGACTGGAGCTCCTCCCAACCTGGACACTCGAGACAGCTCTATGGAAAAACAAATTATTCACAACTCGGGACTGACAAAATTATCTTCTGCAATGCTTTGAGTGGCCTGCTAGGACAGAAAAAGTTGACTTTGTGAGGAAAGTTATGACAGAAATATTCCATTGAAGAATTCACCTTACACATTTACTAAATCATTTTTGGGGAGACAACTCTCCCTGGCTCTTCACTGACAATTAGTTAGACTAGGCTAAATTTGTTCCATGTAGCTGTCCATTATGGGGAGTAGTTTGGAAACAGGCTTATTAAAATTGTCAGAACCATTTACCAGATTGGAAGTTGCCCTTGCTTTCTGAACTTTATGAGGAAGTTCAGAAGTTTGTTTGAGACATACTTTTTCAACAGAGTTACATAGTGACATGGGGAGTCCCAGAAGCACTAGAAAAGAAATCTTTGCTCTTCAAAGGAACCATATCTGCTAACAGCCTTGTTATGTTAAGGAAAAGATAGAAGAAAAGCTCTTGGACAGCATATAAAGGAGATGTGAGCAATTTTTTTCTCCCAGTCTAGGGAATATACACTGGTATTCTACTCTTCCAGACAGCTTCAGAGATTTAGCTTAAAACACTCTCTTCACCCTTTAAAAACTCAACTCTCCCAAACAAAAATGAAAGTCCCCAAAATGTCAGTCTGTCTGCTCTGAAATGCTCTGAGAGTTACAAAGATCGCAGAGAGCATTGTCCCATTCTGGTGAACAATTTTGAAAAGGCTGCCCAACCATGTCTCTTCCCACCATGGATTATTTCTCAGGCAAAGGATGAATAATAACTGGACTTCATTCCAAACAGTAGATCCATGATATGACAAATGCTGGGTGAAATACTCCAAGAGTGACTCAATTATTGCAACAACATTGTTTTTTGCCAGACTAAAATCTGGGTAGAAGGTTCATGGATTTGAAAGCAATAATTGCACAGATGAGATAAAACCTGAGATTTTATTAAGCAAAACATAACAAAAGAATAACTGAAATGGCAGAGCATAATAGGAACAGGTAATATCCATAAACAAGGCAATAAAATCAGACTGGGCAATAGTCAATGGAGGAATATAAATGGAGAACAATATTTCATATCCCTTTGCTAGCTGAAAATCTCTCATCTTTGGAGAGACGTCTACAAATGTTCTTCCAGCTGGTATAGTCCTTGACTTGCAACCAAAATGGAGCCCAAAATTTTAAGCTTTGATGTATACCATCCTGAATCTAATTTTGGGAGGTACATTACAAATGTTATTAACTAAATAAACTACTTGTAGCTGTGGTTTTTGATTTTGACAGTGATTTGCTCTCTAAGCTTGTTTCAATTTAGTTTCTGAATGTTTTGTTAGCACACTAGGTAACATCATCAACAGGATTTTCTGCCTTCAATCGAGGACCTATATACTGCACGAGTCAAAAAGAGGGCTGTGAAAATATTTACAGACCCCTCACATCCTGGACATAAACTGTTTCAACTCCTACCCTCAAAATGACGCTATAGGCCACTGCACACCCAAACAACTAGACACAAGGACAGTTTTTTCTCGAATGCCATCACTCTCGTAAGCGAATAATTCCCTCAACACTGTCCAACTATTTACAAAGTCTGCACTATTATTACTATTAGTCTTCTCATCATTCCTTATTACGCATCCACTCCCACTTGTGACTGTATGACTGTAACCTTGTCGCTTGTATCCTTACAATTTTTATTGACTGTTTCCTAGTATGATTTGATTGCTTAGTGAACCCTATGACTATTATTAAGTGTTGTATCTTATTATCCTTGACTCTTGATGAATGTATCTTTTCTTTTATATACACTGAGAGTATTTGCACCAAGACAAATTCCTTGTGTATCCAACCACACCTGGCCAATAAAGAATTCTGTTCTATTCTATTCTGATCTGTTCTGTTCTGTTCTGTTCTGTTCTGTTCCGTTCCGTTCCATTCCACTCCACTCCACTCCACTCCATTCTCTATTCTATTCTATTCTATTCTATTCTATTCTATTCTATTCTGTTCTGTTCTGTTCTGTTCTGTTTTGTTCCGTTCCGTTCCGTTCCATTCCATTCCATTCCATTCCATTCCATTCTATTTTATTCTATTCTATTCTATTCTATTCTATTCTATTCTTAACTTATAAATGTGCCATTTGGACAGTTGTCATATGATTGGTTGTTTATTTGGAACTGTATTTAAATTCTCAGCAGCTGATTGGTTCTCTTGTTGATTGGTTGTTCAAATGGTCTGGTTTCTTACATATTGATATGCTAGATGTAGATCACAGGTCACGTGATCATGTCACGTGATGTATCATAATGTTTTTTGCCTTTGAGGAGCTGGGGTGTGTGTGTGTGTGTGTGACACATCTGACCTGTGGGCCACCAGTTTGACAGGCGTGATCTAGATCAATATGCCTATTAAACTCAACCATTACCAAGAACAGTGGGAATTCCTTAAGTTCTCACATCACAGCTGGAGAATTGGACTTTCAGACTTGCAAGATTCTGTTAAATGTAACTTTACCATAAATTAGAATTAATTTGCCTGGTTGTGTTTCATATCTCATCTACCCGGTAAGGCTGACAAGAGGGCACCAGATTACTTCCTCCAGACCTATAGCATTAAAAACTTCAATGATATCATCAATTGGGGCAATTTTTTTCCCTTTATGCCCTTGCTTTCCCAGATTTTGATTGCTAGAAAGATATCAGCATCATGAGAATATATTTTGATAATGGAGGAAGAATTCTCCATAGATTTCATGTTGCAAAGTCTATGATGTCTTTAGCCAAGTGTCACTGAGTAATAAGGCAAAGAGACAGTTATAAAAGCTCTCTTTACACAAAGTCAATACATGTTTACATCTTACCCCCAAAAATCCCTGACAGCTATCTTGTACAAAGAAGCTTTCTTGGACATTTTCTGTCAATATAAATACACCGTCTTGACACCCATGTGCTTTCTCATGCTACCTACTCATAATCACAGTCTCCAGAGTTTTAATTATCTTTCCCAGCCATCAGGATTTGCATTTGGATTGTCTCTTGGTCTTTGATTGCTAATTCGTCACGTGTCTTCCTCTTCCCCAGGTGGGATGACAATTGGTCATTCTCTGTTTATATGATGACAAGTCTTTTATTCATGCAGCGCTCAAATAGTTGACTTTAGAAAGTTGCATCTCGAGAGATTCGAGTCTCTTTGCTTTTCCCTGGATGGCCTGAATCATCAAAATTCAACCCAAAAATGCATTATATTTCCTGGCACATAAGCATACTTTTCACAGGTTCCGTTCCCCACATGACCAGCTCAGCAATAAGGAGAAAGATAAGTGGGAGCAGGCTGAGTGGAGAATAAGTGGATGAGGAAGGTGACAAAACAGGAGGTAAACAAAAGAAGAAGTAAAAAGACAAGCTCTTCTAATCTCCCCCTGGAATAAAGTCCTTTACAAAAGGGCCTCTTTGGATGACTTGCAACTTGAAGGGTTGACAGTTTTCGAGAACTGACCCTAGATGCACGTGTATTCTCAGCTACCCCATCTCTGGTGTAGGGTATTCTTAAAATCAACATTAACTTTACTGTTGTCATACCATAAGTAGCTGTGCCACTCAAACCTTAATTCATGGTCCTCTAATTCGAGTAACCTCTTATTTCGGACATTCCCCCACTCTATTGCTCAGGTCAAGTAGCATGCATCAAAATACGATTTCATATCCCTCCAAAGAGGAACGTAGTTATTTTCAAACAGTTTTGTGTTTGTATTTGTCAACTTAACCCCTAAGTATTTCATCTTTTTCTCAACCCTTGTTGGAAGAAATGTCCATCTGGGTTCAGTTCCAAGTGGGGAAAAAACACTGGAAACATGGAGGCCGTTTGGAAAGATGGTTTAATGGTGGACAGCAGTGGTGGGATTCAATTTTTTTTACTACCGATTCTGTGGGTGTGGCTTGGTGGGTGTGGCTTGGTGGGTGTGGCTTGGTGGGCATGGTAGGGAAAGGATACTGCAAAATCCCCATTTCCTCCCTACCCAACTAAACTGCTTTCCAGCTCGTTCTCCTGTGCAGGGCAACCAAAGAAGAGCCAGCTGATCAGCTGGGACTTGGGAGGCAGAGAATAGATGGGGGAGGGGCAGTCAGAGGTGATATTTGCCGGTTCTCCAAACTACTCCAAATTTCCACTACCGGTTCTCCAGAACTGGTCAGAACCTGTTGAATACCATCTCTGTTGGACATGATCACATGCCTTGGAGCTCCTGGGTGAAGAGAAGGGTGAGAGAAGCTAAGAGTCCCTGGGTTTTATGCCCTCTCTGGGCTTTGAACTTCCTGGAGCACAGGAAGAGTATCCTGACTGGCTGTCAGACTCCCATGAGGCCATGCAGGGGTAGCTTGATTAAATCTTGCTGGATGATGTAATCTTCCCTGGTGCCATGTGATGAGATGGGTAGCTGTCTAATCCTATCATGTCTTAATCACATCACTCTGGAGCTGGAGCGGGAGGGGCAGGAAGCTGCAGGAAGCTGCTTCGTCTTTAAAAACATGTTTCTCCTTTAGGGAAAATATAATATTCTGCCTTTTTAATATTTCCTAGAATATTTCATTCTTTTAGGAGAGGGCTAGGTTTTAACTTCCAACACCTGGGTTTTAACTTCCTACACCTCCTACACTGGGTTTTAAAACCCAGCATTTTATTCAATATATCACTATCCTGAGAAGATATTTTCTTAGTCAACATTGTTGTTTTCAGTTTGTTTATTTTGAAACCTGCCAAAGCCCCAGACTCACTTTGGTGTAGGGTATTCTTCTAGATCAGTGGCTTCCAACCATTTGGGCATTAGGAACCAGTTCCACAGAGAGAGGTTTTTCTATGGACTGGAATGGGTGTGGTTTCATGTGCTGCCTGCATCCCACGGATGGGGCTTTGCTGGTTTGTGCAGACCAGTTTCTGGCATGCCCCAAACCAGTGCCGGTCCACGGACCAGGAGTTGGGATTCCCTCTTCTAGATCAGGAACCTCCAACCTCCAACCTTGTCAAGTTTAAGACTTGTGGACTTCAACTCTCAGAATTCCTCAGCCAGCTTTAAGATTTGTGGACTTTAACTCCCGGAATTCTGCGAGTTGAAGTCCACAAGTCTTAAAGTTGACAAAGTTAGAGACCCCTCTTCTAGACTATTGTTAGGGCTCTGCAAAATATCCTGAGCTTGAAATAGCCATTTCATCTCTTGTACATTTTGAAAACAAAACAAGCACACCTTTCATTCAAAATGGTGTGGTGCATTTTGTTCCTGGGAGCAATGGAAACTCAGACCAGAGTAAGTCTCCTTCCTCTTCTCTGCCCCCCGGCCTTTAACCACAAATATAGGTATGCTAGGGGCTTGATCCTGAATGCTCCTTAATACTAGGCCTAGAAAAAAATGGGTGGGGATATATATATTTTCTTTTAAAAAGCAAACAACTATTCTGCATCTTCTTGTCTGCTTGCTGGGAAATTTTTCTTGAATGTCTGTCATTTTGAAAATCTGTGGCCATTTTTCCCCCCTGCATGTTGTATTGCAGGTAGCAAGCAGTCCTACAGATGATCACTCCAATTGCTTTTCCTAACCCAGGACAAAATGACCTGGTATGTTTGGAATTTCCATTGCTTCCCCTGGCAAAACATTTGTTTTGCTCTGATGGAATTGAGTCCATTTGAGACATGGTAGTAAAGTCCTCTGAGTGTTTCTTCTGCCCTCCAATTCCCAATGCTAAAAAATATGTCCCCCAAATGTTACTTAAGCCTGGCCCAGTATTAACAGATTATTCATATCTGGGTCTTCTTTCTCCTTATATAAATTCACCACAGTTAGTGGCAGTAGCGGGATCCTACCTGAATTGCTACCAGTTCGGTGGATGGTCGCACATATGTGCATACGTGTGCATGCCCCTAATGCACACACACCTAACAAGCCAATCAGCTGAGAGGATGAAGAAATGAAAAGTTAGAAACCACCTCCCACCCTCCCATGGTGTTCAGTCTTTTAGCCTCTCAGCTGATCGTCGGAGGCTTTTTTTAAACTTCCAGTTTTCCTGAACCAGTCCAAACCGGTAGCATACCACCACTGGTTAGTAGATAACAAGATTGGGAAACAGAAATCAGCCTTAACAGGAAACACAAGTAGACGAGCTAATTCTACTTTATGGTAAAGTTACATTAACAGCATCTTGTAAATTTGAAAGTACAAATCTCCCCCCAAGAACATACATAGGTTCCTTTGTACAAAAAATAAAAATAAAAAAATCTTCATTGTGTTCTTTAAAAAAAAAAAAGTACAAATTTCCAAAAGGAGGAGAAACTCACTTTGTCTGAACTGGTGGATGAATTTATCTAATTCACAAACTTGTCCGTGAACAGGAGTGCATTTTTTTTTAATTTATATGAAGTGTTTTGCGATTTAATAAGTTGAGCTATTAATAATAGACTGGGGGAGTGGCTATTTATCAAACCTGTAGATGCTACACAACTGAGTAGAATTGCTAAAGACAACAAAGTCAGTCTGGGGACTAGAAAGCACAAGACTAACTGAGGATATGTCTAGGGGGTGTCATGGTCACATTTGTCAAGTGCTTGAAAAGATGTCAGACAGAAGGGAATTGAATAATGGTCTCTGGTTACAGAAAGACAGATTCAAATGGATAAGCAAAATTTTTTGACTGAGGAACTGTTCAGCAGTTGAACTAGTGCCCTAGCTGGGTGGTTGACACTCCATTTGGAGGATATCTTCAAACAGAGGTTGGAGGGATACCTATTCGTTATGCTTCTATATGGTACTGAAAGAAGAAAATGTTTGTAACTCAGGGTTGAACTGTGGGGGTTTTGGTGCTCTCTGAGCTTGGTAGTTTTCTTGCAGATGTTTCATTTCCAAACTAGATAAAATAATCAGTGAGCTAGTATAACATCTGCAAGTAAAACAACAAGCTCAGAGAGCACCAAGAACTCCATACTTCTATTTAGGCTTCTGCATTGGAAATGGAATAGGTCTTGGTCCGCTAGACCAGGGGTGTCAAACTCAATTTCATTGTGGGCCATATCAGAGTTGTGTTTGACCTCGGTGGGCAGGGGTAGGCATGGCTAGGGTGGGAGTGGCCAGCTTGATGTCACTTGTGTTGGGGCACCTGTGGTGGTCTAAGTGCTCTGTTAGCGAAAATGGGCTCCCAAGCTCTGTTTTCACTGGCAGAGGGTTGCAGCAGGCAGTGACAGTCGGAAACAGAGCTCAGGAGCCCGTTTTTACTGGTGGTTTCACCACGGACCGGTCCTTCACTGTTTCCAGGGCAGTCCTGCAAGCCAGATCTAAGTACCCTGTAGGCCAGATCCAGCCCCTGAGCCTTGAGTTTGACACCCCTGCCCTAGACATTCCCTGTCAACTATATTGTTATGCCTCTGTTGGAATCTGATTCGGAGGGGGAGACTGAGCCACTGATAGGGAGTGGGAGTGTGGCTCCATTGGCTGTGGAAGAAACTGGGGAAGGGCAAAGTCTGGCTAGGCAGAGCAGGGGAGAGATAGAGCAAGGAATAGGGAATTCAGAGAAAGATCCAGGCCCACCCTCTCTTCATCCTAGGCCAGACAGGGAGGAACGGAGAAGGGAGCAATGTGAGTTGCGTGGCTTACAGGGGAGGAAAGAGCCCTGATTCCCTTCATTAGCTGTAGCTGGGAACACAATGTTTAAAAAGGGAAGCTACACACAGCAAAGATTTTGGAAGCAAATTGTGAGTTATCTTTTATGGGCGAGACTTATCTGGGTTCCTGGCATCTTCCCAACTGTGTGTGTTTTGTTTATTTATTTATTTTATTTGCTTTGTCAATTGCTTACAAGATAATAGGTATAAGTAAAAACATAGTTATGAATACATGGATACATATAAGAAAAATAAAAGAAACAATAGGATAGGGACCGTAGGCATGTTGGTGTGCTTATGCATGCTCCCTACAGACCTCTTAGGAAAGGGATGAGGTTAATAGTAGAAAGTCTAAGGTTAAAGTTTGTGGGGTTTGGGGAAGAAACCACAGAGTCAAGTAGAGTACTCCAGACATTGACCACTCTGTTGCAGAAGTCGTATTTCCTGCAATCAAGTTTGGTGCAATTAACCTTGAGTTTGCATCTATTGTTTGCTCTTGTATTGTTATGGCTGAAGTTGAAGTATTCATTGACAGGTAGGACATTGCAATGTATGATTTTGTATACTATACTTAGGTCGGACTGAAGGTGGCGTAGTTCTAGTTTTCTAGGTCTAGAATTTCAAGTCTGGTGGCATAAGGTATTCTGCAACGAGTAGAGGAGTGGAGAACTCTTCTTGTGAAATATTTCTGGACTTTCTCAACTGTGTTAATATCAGATACGTAATGTGGGTTCCAGACTGATGAGCTGTATTCGAGTATTGTCTAGCAAATGTTTTGTATGCTCTAGTTAGTAGTGTTAATATTACCAGAGAAAAAGCTACGTAGGATTAGGTTAACAACTCTTAATGCCTTTTTGGCTATGTAGTTACAGTGGGCTCTAGCACTTAGATCATTAGAGATGAGTACTCCAAGATTCTTGACAGAGTTTGGATCATCAACAGGGTCTTGACTATTCAGCTTGTATTTTATTTTCTGACTTACTTTGCCAATATGTAAGACAGAGCATTTATTTGTTGAGATTTGAAGTTGCCGTTTGTTTGACCATTCTGATACATAGTCAAGGTCTTTTTGAAGGGTAGCAGTATTGTTTGTGCCATTGCATAGCTTTACATCATCAGCAAAGAGAACGCAGTTGCTCTTAATATGATCATAGAGGTCATTTATGTAGAGTATGAAGAGAGTTGGTCCTAGAACCCTGCCTTGGGGGACACCACTGTTGACAGGTACAGAATTTGATAGGACGCTCCCAATTTTGACCATTTGTTGTCTGTTTGACAGGATTGCTTCTATCCAGTTATACAGGTGTCTAGAGATACCATAAAATTTTAGTTTTAGGAGTAGTTTGTCGTGTACCACTGAATCAAAGGCTTTAGAGAAGTCTATGTAGATTGCATCTATTGCTTTGCCCTGATCGAGTTGTGTAGTCCATATGTCCTATCCTGCCCTGTCCAGTTAATTGACGCAGTGTGTTTTGTATAGATTTTTATTTATAGTTTATATGTACTTTGTCTTCAGACTGAATTTCCTTCACTTAAAAACTGTTCTTGGGAGAGTTTTTTTTCTCCAGCCGAAGGTGACCTGGACTTTGGGGGCAAAGTTGGAGGTATTAAAGGGACTCTTCTTACTTATGTGATTGTGTTGCCTTTGTGCCACACCCCAGATCATCACATATATATTTATGAATAAGTGCTTAGATCTAAAGGAGAACAATTCCTTTAACATTTGTGTATATTTTTGGGATTTCCTCCTTTAATCTGTGTCGTTCCTCTGATGACCTACCATTGGCCTAAATTGGGCCATCCAACAAAGCAAGGAACAAAGTCTGCAGTAAAAATAGCCTCACCTTCAGCCCCCTAGACCACCATGCAATTCAAGTCACTCATAAAACTTAACAAAGGCTTGAAACATTTACAACTTTCTGTAACTGTTAACGGCACCTTTACCAAATACTTTTATTAAATTGCAAATTTTATGTGCCAAAATGCCATGCACAATAAATTTGCAATGCCCTTATCAATCTCCTGGTGAACGTGAAGGCGATTTGGAAAGGGGGAGGAACAAAGGTGGGGAAAAAAAAGAACCCAACATGTTTAGTGTTAAGGATAAATAAAGTAAGAAAAACACACATACTTTATTGCATTGTGTCAGAGGATTATAAAATACGTTGCAAGAATAATGGAGCACAAGTCACAATCGGTAGCAGCAAAAGGATTGCTTGATAATGGAAAAGACTAAAATTCAAAGAGGAGGAAAGAGATCATGTCTGGAAATATTATACAGTATTAAATCTTAAAATATTCCAAGTAGGTTGTCATAAAAGCTTTAAGGAAATAAAGCTTAAGCTCCAGAAGGCCTTTCATTTTTTGAAAGCCTGCTGATGATTTTCTTGGTAGAATTAACTGCGGGTCAAAATGTTTACCCACAGTTTGCTGCTTTAATTTTCTATTCAATCCCACCTAGCCTCCAGAAGCCATGGTTTCTGCAGACATATCCATGGTTTGGATTGCGGTACCCATTAGTACACAGTGAGAGTAGCAATAGCAATAGCACTTAGACTTATATACCACTCCATAGTGCTTTACCACCCGCTCTAAACAGTTTACAAATGTAAACATATTGTCCCCAACAATCTGGGTTCTCATTTTACCAACCTCGGAAGGATGGAAGACTGAATCCACCTTGAGCTGGTCAGGATCGAATTCCTGGCAGTGGGCAGAGTTAGCCTGCAATACTGCATTTTAACCACTGCACCACCACAGGTTTTTTTTGGTGCTAATGCTTGTGGACAACCTCTGCCAGGGACTGGTACGTTGTTCTCTACCCATGTGCAAAAAGTTCTAAAGGCAGCAGCCAACCATTGGAAATCTTCTTACATGTGGTTGCTGAAAAATCCATGGAAGTGGGTGAGGAAGCAATAGTTATGGAAAATGAGCTCTCCCACCCACCAGAGGTGGCATTCAGCAGGTTCTGACCAGTTCTGGAGAACCGGTAGCAGAAATTTTGAGTAGTTTGGAAAACAGGCAAATATCACTTCTGAATGTAGATTTTACAGTATCCTTCCCCTGCCACACCCACCAAGCCATGCCCACAGAACCGGTAGTAAAAATATTTGAATCCCATCACTGCCACCCACCCACAAAATATCTTACTTGGGATGCAGTGTGTAGATCTATTATCTCCACAAGGTGGAGATGTGGCAGGTGCTATCCTAATAAAGGTAGTTTCAAGATAATGTCATCGTTCCAGGGAACCTCCATTCCTATCAGTAACTCCGAGACAAGCATCATCTCAAAAGTACCTTTATTAGACTAGCACCTGGCACATCTGTGGAATCTTGAAAGTTTTCCAGACTTCCCACAATGTCCCAAACTACAATCCTTCCCCTTTTCTCCCATCATCACATCACACGGACCAATCACAATCTGTTCCTCTGTAAGACCCTTTTCTCTGCTGCGCCACACTTAATAAACTTGAAGTAAGAAAATAATTTTATTTTGTCTATTTGGAACTACTCAATTGAAATCACCCCCATCCCACTTTCTCAGGCTATATGGCAGCGTGGAATATGGCTTCCAAAGCCGATACTTTCATTGCTCCGTTCATTCTAATACTTAGACAATATTTACACCTACCTTCCTCTGAGAAAGAAAATAACAATAGGCTTTCTTAAATCATTTGTTCTTCACATTGATTGGGATTTATATTCCAAAATTTCTAGGGAATACTAGCTAAGGATTTGCAGATTCAGCAACTCAGCACCTATGGAAACCACCTGTTTTGAGAAAACAGGTTGTTTAGATAAGTCTACCTGACAGCCCAAGTTTGAGACCTGAGTGCTGTAGATGGGGTAAGCTCTTGTTACTTTCCCCAGCTCCTGCCCACCTAGTAGTTCAAAAGTATGCAAATCAGTGGTGGGATTCAAATTTTTTTACTACTGGTTCTGTGGGTGTGGCTTTGTGGGCGTGGCAGGGGAAGGATACTGTAAAATCTTCAGCTGGAGATCGTATTTGCCGGTTCTCTGAACTACTCAAATAACATAACATAACAACACTAGAGCAAACAACCGATACAAACTGAAGATAAACCTCTCCAAACTCGATTGCAGAAAATACGACTTCAGTAACAGAGTAGTCAATGCCTGCAACAGCCGACCTGACTCCATTGTTACAGCCTCAACCATTCTCAGCTTCAATCTCAAACTGTTTACCGTGGACCTCACCCCATTCTTAAGAGATCCTTAAAGGGTTCATGCATATGCGCACCAGTGTGCCTACCATCCCTGTCTTACTGTCCCCATTTATCTGTATTTACTTTCTTTGTTCTTGTTTATGTTCATACTTACACTTGTTATCTTGTACATGTTTGACAAACAAATAAATAAAAATAAATAAATAAATAAAATAAATAACACAATATAAATCATAAAGACAAAAGCAATAAGGTTATAGTCATAAGTAGAAAGGAGATAGGTAATAGGAAGGACGAGAAGAATAATAGCAATACAGTCTTAGTAAATAGTTTGACAGTGTTGTGGGAATTAGTTGTTTAGCAGAGGGATGTCTAGACCAATAAATGCAAACTTGTGAGAGCTGGTTTTTGACAGATCTTTCATTTTATCACTACTATAATGTCCCTGTAAAATAGGTTGGGCTAAAACAGAAATTAGCAATCCCAAAGTCACCTAGCATGATTTCTTAACTAAAGGTAAATTTAGACCTGGAATTCCCCAGTTCTAATCTGTATATCACAATGGCTTTCTGTTGCATATCATCCCAACTCTTTAAAAAGTTATCTACAATGATCAACCAACCATAATTCAAAAATTCCTTTGAGGCTTATCCATCTTATTTAAAATATATACTGTCCAGGGGATTGTAATTGGAAAAAATACGTGAAAGGAGAAGGAAAAAGCAATTAACTCCCCCCCCCCAAAAAAAAACCTGAGGATAATACTGTATATTGCAGCTATCCAATTAAGACCATCATGCCTCTAGTGGACCTATACCACTGGTGGCTAACCTTTTGGGGCTCCTGTGCCAAAAATTGTGCGCACGCTTGCTTGCTCATACTCATGTGCCAGCACCCAGAAGGCAATGCACACCTTTTTTGGCCTCCCAAAGGTTTGAGGAAGGCTTCTGCAGGTTTTGCAGGCTGTAAACTAGCTCCGTTTCGTCACTTCTAGAATTTTTGGAAAAACAGGAAGTGATGAAACGGGGCTAGTTTTTGGCCTGCAAAGCCTGCAGAAGCCTTGTTCAAGCCTTTGGGAGGCCAAAGAAGGCCTCAAGCCAGCCAAAAATCAGCTGTGAGGTGCACACATGCACAGTGAGGTAAGTTTGCCTGCAGCTCGTGTGCCAACACAAATGGTTCTGCATGCCACCTGTGGCACGCATGCCATAGGTTCGTCATCATGGACCTATACTTTAATTGCACCTTTGTTAGCATTTCTGAAGTGAAGTAAAACCCAAATGCATTTTATGCAATGCTTCTTTAAAAGGAATATGTTTATTATCAGATGTTTTTGTTGCTAGTTCCTTCCTACAACATTGAGTGTAGTTAAAGTTTTGCAAGTGTGAGGCATGACAGATTTTCCTGACCCTGCTACATTTCTTGTTAGAACTAGACAGTAAAAATAGTTTAAAAAAAATAGATTTTCACACTTCCTCATAATTTTTGCATATGCTTATCACTGAGCCCATTCCATCCCACTTCTACAAGAATAATGCTATTTAAACCTGCATGTTGACTTCTACTTAAAAAGGATTTTAAAAATTATTTCTAAATAATTGCACCCAGGAATACACATCTCTAAACAAAATTTCTCTCTGAATGTGCCTTCTAAATATATATATTGATCTTAAATGGAGCACAGAAAACTCTGGAAAATGCAAAACCTAGATGGATAAAAGCTGAGTTCTGCCTTGTATATGCATCTGGGAGATGTGAATCGTATCGGTTTGCTGTGGAATTTGCCAAGATCAAATCCTACAAATTTCTCTGTGCATTACAATTATAAGTCCCATATATCATAGCCTTTGATCTGCAGGTACTTCGCTGTGCAGAGACAGTGCTGGGCACGACTTGTTAGAGACAAGGGTATAATGCTGGTAGTTGACAAGCCATCTGCCACCACTTCTGATCTCAGGCCTGCATTTCACTTAATCTATGAAGAGGAGAATTTTCAGCATTTGCATCCAGATGTCTAACAAATAAGTCTGGTTTGTGCCCTTTGTGAACTGACTGTCATTTTCAGAAGGGGAGGCAGGCGAGCTATTGTCCGTGCTGACATTTCAGCTATGGGAAAGGTAATTTACCAGCCTTGAAATGTCACTTATGTGATCTGCATCATGAAGAGTGTGAAGGCATCAGGACATAGATGGAACCTAACTGGCTGTGCATCCTCTCCATGCACAGTCTGAGAATCCACAGTAGATAGAGCTGTCCTAGATGAATAGCTGAATATTTATCTGATGGTACACCAGCAAAATGAAATCATTAGGGATGGAAGGTGCGGAAGGCTAATGAGAGGTAAATGAATACAACAGAGCTGCTTTCCGTCTTAGACACTTCTGCCTGGATAGTAGACCCTGTTTTCCCAAATCCTTTTCTCTTCCATACTGTTGGAGAGCAACCATCCCATTGGGAGGAGGGATCAAACAGGGAATTAGCATGGAATCATTATGTAAACACAAGAAGATAAGGCCTGATGCCCCGTCAAATGCCTTTGAGCCTTATCTAGTCTTTTACAGGCGAATCAGCCAGTCTGAGAAGATTCCTGTAAAATAGGTATAAAGCAATAAAGTAGCTAAATTGAACTCTACGCACATGGGTCTGGTTATTCATGCCTGAAGCATAGCAAAATTGCTAAAATAAAAAATGGAGTTGCTCCGTTGATAAGTTTTTGTTTAATTCTTTGCAGCATCTGCATTTTATAAAATTACAATCTGCATATGGAGTTTTTTGGGGGAGGCAGAGGTTGCCTGGATGGGCTGCTGCTGAATAAGGTATTTCATAAAATCCACATCCCTTCCATCTAACGAAAATGAACAATCCTTCTGATCTTGGTTGATCTCGGCAAAGCATTAATTAAGAAAAGATTACTGCTCCTGCAGAGAAGACAACGCACTGGCATTCCAAAGGAATTGATACTGCATTTGTAATCAAGACTCAAAGGATACTGAAGGATTAGGAGTAAAATCAAGAGGCGGGGGAAGTATTATTATCGGAAGGGAGCCTACTAAAATTGGAGAGCTATAGAATCCCATCATTTGTCATATTAAGCTGAGAAGCGGAGGACAAAAGGAAAGAGGCTATAATCAGAGTACTTGAAAGGGAAATTTTAATGAACACTAAAACTGGGGAGTGGACAAGTGTTCATATATTTGCTTTATAGGGCTTCTCAAGCTTTTCCATTCAATTAAAAATGTGGAGAAAATAGGGGCAACTGTCTGTTCCTCTCTCCTGAAAGCAGTGGCACCTTTTCCTGGATTTATGTTGCTTCTTTTAGTTGTTGCCACATGATCCTAGGAAAAGACGTGGCTGCTTTCAAGGATTGTGGACAGGTGCTAAATCAGCACCTCCGCATGCCTTAAAGCAGGGGTGTCAAACTGAAGGCCCATGGGCCAGATCCAGCCTGTGATGTGGTCGGATCCAAGCCACGGGGCTGTCCTGAAAAATGTAAGGAGCCGACTCATGTTGCTTCAACCCAGTCTATCCGCATCAGTTCAGCTCACTCTACCCAATGTGAAGAGGAAACATCGGGCCAGTGTGGCTTCAGCCTGATCTATCCAGTGCGAAGAAGAAACATGCCAGTAGTTTGGGGAGTCACACCTAGTGAGTGGAGTCAAGATGGCTATGCCCACTCAGTTGGCCACACACACCCAGTCAGCAATGCCCCCTGTTCCTCCCCCCCATGGTCATCCACAGCCCCGATGTGGGCCTCAATGAAATTGAGTTTGACACCCTTGCCTTAAGGCATTTGATGAATTGGAAGTGCCACACAAAAACTCTTTGAAAATCCAGGAATTTCCAGGAAAACAAACAACTTTCTTAGCTGGAAAGGGATAATTCACATGCATTTTTTTAAAAAAAAATACTGAGATGGGGAAGGGAGAACATGAATTAAGAATGATGCTCTTGGTTAGGTAATTGGGTAACCCTTGAAGGTATTTTAGTTCAACATCCTGTTCAAGTAGGAGAATCTATACCCTTCTGGACAAATGGCTGTCCAATCTCTTTTTAAGAACCTCCAGTGATGGGAGCACCCACAATTTCTAGAAGCAAGCCATTCAACTGGTTAATTGTTCTCACTGTCAGGAAATTTCTCCTTAATTCTAGGTTCAATCTGTCTTTAATGATCTTCACCGGTTACTTCTTGTCCTGAACTCTGGTGCTTTGAAGAATAGGTTGACCCACATCTCTCTGTGACAGTCCCTCGAATATTGAAAAACTGCTCTCATGTCCCCCATAGTCCTTCTCTTTGTTAGATAAGATATTCCCAATCCTCACAACCCTTTGATAATGAAGTATTTGAACCAATCATCTGGGCGGAGATTCATGAAGGGAGCAGCCAACACAACATGTAAATCAGCATTTAAAGGTATGGTGGGATTCAGTGGTGGGATTCAATTTTTTTTACTACCGACATGGCTTGGTGGGTGTGGCTTGGTGTACATGGCAGGGGAAGGTTACTGCAAAATCCCCATTCCCTCCCCACCCCACTAACCTGCTTTCCAGCTCCTTTCTCCTGTGCAAGGAAACCAAAGAAGACCCAGCCGATCAGCTGGGACTCGGGAGGCAGGGAATAGATGGAGGTGGGGCCAGTCAGAGGTGAGATTTTCCAGTTCTCAGAACTACTCAAAATTTCTGCTACCGGTTCTCCAGAACTGGACAGAACCTGCTGAATACCCACCTCTGGTGTGATTCCAGAATGTTGGAAAAACCAGAAGGTTTAAAAAAGTCCATGTCTGTGAGTGTTAGCTCTCTAGCAAATTCACAGATGGGAAATATTAAGAAAACATGTCGGAAGGAATGAAGGTCTTTTGAAGTCTACAGAATTCTACTTTAGCTTACATGTTACAGGAGGCAGAGGGTGTGGGGGAAGGGAAAGAAACTTTCTTATCCTTTTATGCCTTCTCAACTTCTCCCAGGACTGTCCTTCCCCGGGGTAGAACAGAAGAGTGTATTTCATTTTTTAAAAAGTACAAAAGTACAGAATTCAGGCTTGGAAGTTTAAATTTCTTTTTGCTTTTTTCCTATAGGTGCATCTTCTTTGCAGCAATTGGGGAACTAGAGGTTGATTTGGTAGATATTCAGGGCAACTGGATTGAAAAAGAAGAATGTCTGGAGATTTTCTTTGGAGATTTGGAATTTAGGCCACTACTCTGATGCTTGAAAACAAATACAGACAACTTACAACCATTTGTTGAGTGTCCGTTTGAATTTACAATAAGTGTCAGGGTTCTGAGTAACACACACACACACCAGCAGTGGGATCCTACCTGTTCCCCTACCAGTTTGGTAATCGCACATGTGTGCATGTGCACCTAACATGTGTGCACCTAATGCGTGCAGGAAGCTTTCCCCGCACCAGCTGAGGCCTGCAGCACCAATCAGCTGAGAGGATAAAGAAGAGAAAAGCACAGGGGCAGGTGGGATAGAAAACCGATCCTGCTCTTTTCTCTTCTTTATCCTCTTAGCTGATTGGAAGATTTTTTTTTCCTCCCCTCAGTTGATCATCAGAGGTTTGTTTTTACTACCAGTTCAGCTGAACCAGTCTAAACCGGTAGCATACCACCACTGACCCACACCAATCAAAACTCCAAGGGAGTTGGATTCCTCAAAGGATAGTTTTATTGGCACAACTTGGTGAAAACCGACTCTAAAAGTTCCCATGGTTTTCACCTAATTAAAAGTTCTTTCACTTTCTCCAAACAATAGATCACATGGTCCAATCAGGATACAATCCAGTTGCTAGATAACTCCAGTGCCCTCCTTCTAGACACCTGGTGGGAATGTCCTTGTTTCCCAAGAGAAAGTAGTTTATTTTGGCTACAGCACCCCAACTATCTACTCCCCCCTCCCTTGCTTACAGCTCCAGTTGTGGCAGCATTGGAGCCCCAAAATGGCCACAGCTGGGTCAGATTCAGGGCTGACAATAACACTGAACTTATGAATGCCCCTTGCAATTCTGAATATTGCAGCATCCCTACAGTCAGTTTATCAAAATTTGGCAAGTATCTGGCAGGTATTTACAATGGTTGTAGCATCCTGGGGTCGCACGATTGCCATTTGTGATTTTCCCTGCCAGCTTTCTCAGAAGTAATCAATGAGGGAAGCTGGATTTGGTTAATGACTGTGTGATTCACTTAATAGCTATGCTGTAAATTTGGCACAACTCATTTAACAACCACCTTGCTTAGCCATGGAAA
This sequence comes from Pseudonaja textilis, assembly GCF_049901715.1. Classification (NCBI taxonomy): domain Eukaryota; kingdom Metazoa; phylum Chordata; class Lepidosauria; order Squamata; family Elapidae; genus Pseudonaja; species Pseudonaja textilis. The sequence continues at coordinate 63,918,444 of NC_141994.1, forward strand.
TTCTGGTTGGAATTGTGGTCATAAGTCAAGGACTACCTGTAGTAGATTTTCTTTCCTTGCTGGTGATACAGTTTTAAGAGGTCTGCTCCTCCCTAAAGATGAGATCTGAATGTTCCTTGGAGACCACAATAACTAAACTGGAATTTAGGACCACAAAGAGCAATTTCTTCAGATGAGAGAAAGAAGCAAGTGTCTCCAGAGTTTTGGATCGGCAATGGGAATTTTAAAGGCTGCAAGTTCCAACTGAGATTTTTAAAGAAAGCTTTCTCTGTGCGTTTTTCCTGGATGACCTGAAAAGTCTTTAGATAGGTAACGGTAAAGGTTTCCCACGTCCAGTCAATTCCAACTCTAGGGAGCAGTGATCAACTCCATTTCTTAGTGGAGAGAGCCAGCATTATCCAAAGATATTTCCATGGCCAAGTGGTCAGCATGACTATACAACATGGTGCACAGAAAGCTGTTTCCTTCTTACCAAAGTGGTACCTATTAATTTATTTACATTTGCATGCTTTCTAACTGCTAGGTGGGCAGGAGCTGGATCAAGGAGTGGGAGCTCACCCTGTCGTACAGCTCGAGTCTCAAACCTGGGCTGTCAGCTTTCCAATAGACAACCTCACCATCTTTAATCACTGAGCCATCATTCCTCCAAGTCCCTGGATACCCAGAAGCAATTGAAATGGTCTTTTTAGTAAAGACACCTATCACAAGGTGTGTTTATCGGTATCAGACTGGTTCAAAGTTTTAGCCTTTAGTATGGGGTGCAGAGTTAAGATTATCTCTTACTATGACATCAAAAGTCATATTGGCTATAACTTTTGGGAGCTGAAATCCCAACAGTGCTGGCTGGAGGAAGCCAGGTCTTTCAAAGTGGTTTCAGAGCAGTTTAACAGCTTGGTGCAATTTTTATATAATTGTTGGCTACTTCTAGGCCAGTGGAGTTTGAAATTTCACCTCTGTCTTCTTTTCTGAGCTTCCTTAAAATCCATGTACCAATGAGCAAAATGCCAAGGTACAGCTTGTGATTCAGAGGACGGTATAAAAACTCGAGTGCTGATATATCTGCTCAGGGAGGATGGGAAATGCAAAATGTATTTATTTCAGAGGCCCTCTTGCAGAAAAATTCTGCAAAAATGGCATGGTGACCTATAAACGGAGGACTCTTCCACAGCCATAGAAAAAACGTGCTCATAGGGTGAAGGTAGGAATAGTTTTGGTTGCAGAATTAAGATAAGGTTATTAACTAGAAGTTTTTTCAAAGTGACAAATCATGTATCATGACATCACCACACACACTCTGCCCCATGTCACCTCTCCTATAACATCACTATGATGTCATATCACAGTGATGTCACTCAGCCATGGAGGTGAAGGGGTTACAGTGCAGTACTGCAGGCTACTTCTGCTGACTGCCGGCTGCCTGCAATTTGTCAGTTCGAGTCTCAACGGCTCAAGATTGACTCAGCCTTCCATCTCTCCTAGGTGGGTCAAATGAGGACCCAGATTGTTGGGGACAATGGGCTGACTCTGTAAAACTACTTGGAGAGGGCTGTAAAGCACTGTGAAGTGTATACAAGATTAAGTGCTATTGCTATTGCAATCACCATGCAAGAACAACAGAAGTACTATTTGCAGCCCATTGTTCTGATCCAGGCTGAACAGAATCACGAAACAGACTCCTTGTCCCTAAAAAAAAAAAATCCTTTTTAATTTGGTTAATGCGAATTCCTGACATTTACACCCAGAAAAGTTCCAGCAAATAGCCTTCCAAGCTTTAATTTCGCAAACAGATCTTATCAGTCCTTGGATAGTTGCCAGGCCAAGAGCTTCCAGTCACAACGCTGTAAAAGGAAATAGTTGGCAAGAAGTCTCGGTGAGACATGAACTCAGATAAGCAAATCTTCACAATAATAAGTGAACTAATTGTTTCCTGCAAACACCCCTCCTCTTTTGCTCCTATTTATCCCCCAGGGAGAGACCATTCACCATCCATTTGTGCCTTTTCTTCTGAGTTGACCCCTGTTCCTTAATTGTTCCCTTCTCCTTACAGCTCTGCACACGCACACATCTGGAACAGGCTCCAGATGTTCTTCTTCCCCACATCTCCGACTTTGAAGGCTGCTGATGAATGTCGGACAGCCTTGGTCCCTTCTCTGCCTCCAATGCAGAGCACCCATCGGAGCCTTCCCCAGACTCCAGGACTGGCCCATGGTCCTCCCCAACCTCCTCACTGTCCGAGTTTGCTGCTAGCTCCACCGGCAGCTGGAAGGCCGTAACACCCATTCTCCCAGTCCATTATAGGTCCATTATAGGTAGTCCTTGTCTTATGACCACAACTGAGCCCAAAATGTCTATTGCTAAGTGGGACAGTTGTTAGGTGAGTTTTGTCCCAATTTACGTCCTTTCTTGCCACAGGTGTTAAGTGAAGGGCCACAGTTGTTAAATCAGTAACACAGTTGTTAGGTGAATCTGGCTTCTCCGTTGACTTTGCTTGTCAGAAGGTCACAAAAGGTGATCACATGATCCTGGAATACTGCAACCATCATAAATATTATGTCAAGCATCTGAATTTTGAACCCATGACATCGGAATATTGCAGTGGTTGTTAAGTGTGAAAAACGGCCATAAGTCACTTTTTCAATGCCATTGAAACTTCAAACCATCACTAAACTAATTGTTGTAAATAAAGGACTACTTGTGGTTTCATAGCTCCCTTAATTTGTTACCAGTCCTGTTTTTACTGCTTTTTCTCTCTAGTTTGCACTGCAGACACATTAATTCTATTTTTTAAAAAATAAAATAAAACAAACAGTTATCCAAGTTCAAAGAATACGCTGCATTGGATTTTGTGAGATTATGAATGCCTTTCTTTCTCCAATAATTTTTACTGTGATCAACAGCAAATAACCATTTCTTTATTGGTAATTAAAACAGCATAGCAATGCAGGGAGAAAATTTTCATGCCGAAACATGCTGATAACATCATGTTTAAGTCATCTACATAATTAAATAGCAATTGGTCTTAACCATTACTCATTACAGTGCAGCTTTTTGTCATTCTGTTTGATGCTAAAGGATGTTCAGCATTTTGTAATTGATGGAGAAGCCTAATCTGTAGTGCTTACAACATAATCAGGAAGGCAAAGCAACAGGTTTTGATCTGATTTTTAATGTGCTTTTAAAAGAAAGTCTTTGAAAAAGATCTAATTTAAGAAAATATCAGCCATTCTGAAATTGTAAAAGTTAAACTTTGAAATCTAGATTTGGGGCTGGAGGGAAATATATCTGATGCCCAATGCAAGCTAATGCCTATAATGGTAAGCTAAATGGAAAGCAACTTTCGTTGCCCCATTGTTCAGTCTGAGACTGGTGCCCGTAGTTGATAGCAATAGCCCTTAGATTTACGAGGGCTATCCACAAAATAGATTATGTTTTCGTCTGTAGCAAGAAGGGGCGGAGCTAGCACAGCCATCTTTGGTCTGTGTGTCCGCCGCTCAGTCTGCATCTAGTCGTGCTAGTGGGAGGTTCGTATCGTTGCCCGTTATTTCACAGCAAACATTTGAAATGTGTGCTGCAATTGAAAATCTCGCGAGTTGTGAGGTGCAATCAATGATAAGGTTTTTGTTGGCAAAAAAACATAAACCGATTGAAATCTCAGCCACCTGAGATTTGAACCAGTCAGTCACGCCTGCCCGCAGTTCCGCATCATCATCAAAGCGCTGTGTTCCAAGCCAGGTCTTCATCCTCGGAAACAAGTGGTAGTTGCTTGGTGCAAGATCGGGGCTGTAGGGTGGATGAGGAAAAATCTCCCACTTGAAAGCATTCAGGACTTCTCAAGTGCCGTAGTTCTGCCATTTTTAATGCACCATTGGCACACTCCACCTTCAGTGATGATGTTGTCCCCATACACTTCACACAGTTGCCGAGAAATTTCAATCGGTTTATGGTTTTTTGCCAACAAAAACCTTATCACTGATCACACCTCACAACTCGCGGGATTTTCAATTGCAGCACACATTTCAAACATTTGCTGTGAAATAACGGGCAACGATATGAACCGCCCACTAGCACGACTAGATGCAGACTGAGCGGCGGACGCACAGACCAAAGATGGCCGTGCTAGCTCTGCCCCTTCTTGCTAATCTATTTTGTGGATAGCCCTCGTATATACCACTTCATAGTGGTTTTTTATCACTCTCCAAGCAGTGTACAGAGTCAGCATATTGCCCCCAACAATCTGGGTCCTCATTTTTCCAACCTTGGAAGGATGGAAAGCTAAGCCAACGTTGAGCCGGTCAGGATTGAACTGCTGGCAGTCAGCAGAGTCAACCTGCAATACTGCATTCTAGTCACTGAACTACCACCACGGCTCTTATCCTGGGTGATTTCTAAGTTAATCAAGATCAGACCTGGTTGGAACTCAAATAAGGAATATAGTTGTCCTTAAGACTTTAAAAAAAAACTAGTATTGGTCCATTAACTTATTTTGGCATTTCTACAGATATTTTATGAAATAAATATTTGTTTATTTTATGTATGGCGATGTTACATTAGCCAGGAAACTATAGAATTAATACAAAATTAATACAAATGATTGCTAATCTGTTCAGTTTAGGCTTGTGCAGTATCCAGAGTGCACTATAGGGGGCGAACTAGCTCCACACTCAGATGGCTTTATGCCATTCTGCAGTGTCATCTGGGGCTTTCTGCACTACCTACATTCAGGCATCACATTCGGGTAGGTTCGGCACTGGTTTAACTTATCCCAGTGCTCAAAGTGCCATTATTTTTCCCACCAAATTGGTGCCTATTTATCTACTTGCACGTAGAGTGTTTTTGAACTGCTAGACTGGCAGAAGCTGAGACAAGTGATGCATGCTCACTCAGTCACATGATGGTGGGACTTAAACTGCCAGAGTGCAGGTCTTCTCCAGCATCATTAAGCCATTGAGACTCCGTACCTCTCATGAAATAAAGACAAATAACATAGCAGTGTTCAAAATGTCCTGAAAATGGTTATTATTAGTTATTAATATAATGTCCACTCTGAAGCTGACCTGACTGAAGCCATTTTTGACTGCTTCAGTGATGTTGCCACACTGGAGCTGAGGGATAGGGAGAGGAGAATTGAGATAGAGGGGAATATGTAAGCCAAAACAACATTTCTCTCTTGGGAACCAAGGACATTCTCACACCTGGTTTGAAGAAGGTGGAGTGATGTTGCCTATCTGCCAGCCTGTTCTGTGATTGAACCATGTGACTGATTGCTTTGAGAAAGTAGGAAAATTTTTACTCTTAATTAGGTGAAAACCGTGGGAGATGTTAGAGTCGGTTTTCACCAGATATGTGACAATACGATAATTCCAAATAAACGTATCCTTTGAGGCATCTACATGCCTCGGAGTCTTGCTTGCTATGGATTTATTACTTGGAACCCTGACATATAACTGAATTTTGTCTTATTTGGAACAATGAATCTTATTGCGGTTAGTCAAAATTTAATAGCCATTCTATCATAATTTCGGCAAAGGAATTAATCTATTCTCTTCTAGCAAAGATGTCAACATAGTTTCAAGGGCAGCTCTAAAAAGGCATATTTCAGTAGTCTAGCCTTGGGATTACCGAGATACTCCTTCCTGTGCTTTCATTCTTTTGCGTGCCCTAAATTCTAAATTAAGTAGATGTTAAGCAACTTGGCAATTCAACAGTGACAAGGCATGACCCTGGTGGATAAGTATTAAACTCCCTTTCCCCCAGCCCCATTTGCAAATCACGGATTCAGATCCTTAGCAAACATTGTGAGTATTTGATGGCAATTGGCAAAACTGGGGCAGGCAACCCATTGATGAGATATTTCATAATTAATTCACATATCGTTAGCTTTGAAAAGAAGCCCACATGAGAACTTTGAAAAAGGCTTTTATCTTCATTTTCAAAATGCTTGTCTAATACATTAATAATCATGGTTAGAAATGAAGCATAATTCCACACCCTCTTTACTTTATAAGTAATTCAAGCGATATCTTAAGAGAGAAAAGATAGGAATCACTTATCAGAGGTAAGAGAAAAGCTACTTGACCTGGAACCAAAATGAGGCAAAGACAGAGGTGCTAAGTAAGCCCCACTTGGGGATAATTCAGTTACTGAAGTGGGTCATTTTGTTTGGGTCAAATTGTTTGGGTTGGCTGCACTCTAGGGGACCATCTGTGGATTCAAATGTGTTTTGTTTGTTTAATCTACTATTACTTCTATATTGTTAAGCAGAAATCTAGGGAATGCGCAATATTTTTTAAAAAATAAATTGGCCATGAATCTTTAAATCATTGTGAGGGGCAAAACCTTTAAAGAGAAAACACTATCAACAATAAAAGCAAATTATTAAGTTTCATGCCAGGTTAAGTCACTGTCACATATTTTTCTGAAAACATTGCAGGAAATTTTACTACAATGTAGGAGTGACTGCAGAGAGTTTAAAAAATAACCTTGATAGAATTATTCAGAAGCTGTTAGCTATGCAAAAGGGGTTGAAACATTAGTCCGGAATGATCAGGTAACATTCAGAAGAGACTCAGGTAGTTGTTGTTGTTAGTTGCGAAGTTGTGTCCGACCCATCATGATCCCACGGACAATGTTCCTCCAGCCTTCCTGTCTCTATCATCCTCCGGAGTCCATTTAAGTTCACACCTACTGCTTCAGTGACTCCATCCAGCCAACTCATTCTCTATCGTCCCCTTCTTCTATTGCCCTCAACCTTCCCCAGCATTAGGCTCTTCTCCAGTGAGTCATTCCTGCTCATTAGGTGGCCAAAGTATTTGAGTTTCATCTTCAGGATCTGGCCTTCTAAAGAGCGGTCAGGGTTGATCTCCTCTAGGACTGACCGGTTTGATCACCTTGCAGTCCAAGGGACTCGCAGGAGTCTTCTCCAGCACCAGAGTTCAAAGGCCTCAATTCTTTGGCGCTCAGCCTTTCTTATGGTCCAACTTTCACAACCATACATTGCAACTTGGAAAACTACAGCCTTGACTATGCACTTTTGTTGGCAGGGCGAGGTCTCTGCTTTTTAGTATGCTGTCTAGATTTGCAATAGCTTTCCTCCCCAGGAGCAAGCATCCAATTCACTCAAGTATAAGGAGGGAGTAGATTGTGCCAAATCCTATTATTATAGCCAATCTCAATAAAAGTAGTTTTAGCCTTCATATGGAGTTGATTTCATGGTCTGGTCTGCCTAGTAAGACTGATATTGATTCAGAAAAAAAAAACCACATATTTTTTTCTGTTTGAGACATGTAAGATTTCCCTAAAGCCTTTGCTCTCTTTCTTGAAGATCTTTATAACTGGGTTGATTTATCCCAAGATAAATAATCCCTTAGATAATCATCTTTTAAGCCAATTGGATCAGTGTTCTGAAAGGAGGCCAGAAAACGATTACTAATCAAGACTATTCTTTCAAACCCAATGCAATGCAGCCTCTGAAATTTGCACCAACAGAAACTCTGAGGCAGTCTTGAAGTGCCTCAGGTCAATTCAGTTGTTTGAATTTGTCCCTATGACAAAAAGCTCCTAAATGGTTCTTCTCCCTGTCTAGATTTCCTTGCTGGCATGATGGATCCTAGTCCCCCTTTTGTTTTTGCTCTAGACATAATGTTTTCCTCCAGTGCCACCTATAACATAGAATAGAATAGAATAGAATAGAATAGAATAGAATAGAATAGAATAGAATAATAGGGTTGGAAGGGACCTTGGAGGTCTTCTAGTCCAACCTCCTGACCAGGCAGGAAACCCTACACCATTTCAGACAAATGGCTGTCCAACATCTTTTTAAAAAAATTTCAATGTTGGACCATTCACAACTTCTGAAGGCAAGTTGTTCCACTGGTTAATTGTTCTCACTGTCAGGAAATTTCTCCTTAGTTCTAGGTTGCTTCTCTCCTTGATTGGTTTCCACCCACTGCTTCTTGTCCTGCCCTCAGGTGCTTTGGAGAATAGCTTGACTCCCTCTTCTTTGGGGCAGCCCTTTAGATGTTGGAAGACTGCTATCATGTCTCCCCTAGTCCTTCTTTTCATCAGACTAGACATACTCAATTCCTGTAACCGTTCTTCATATGTTTTAGCCTCCAGTCCCCTAATCATCTTTGTTGCTCTTCTCTGCACTCTCTCTAGAGTCTTAACATCTTTTTTACATCATGATAGTAAAACCTTCAAAACATGTAATGCTTTGCAGTTATTCCTAAAATTTTACGCTTCAAAGAAAAGTGAGACATATCTTTCAAAAGGCATGGCACAATTGCTTAGAGGAATCATCGTCAAGTGTTTCTAATTTTTTAAAAAAGTGTGTTAATACATTATAAGAATTTCCAGGAAGTCTCAAAATTATTCCGATCTATGTATGGGTAGAGACGAATGAAAGGAAACATCTCACTGAATTTTCTGTGAACATCTCACAGTGGCTATGGGAAATACCCTCAATAATTTATGGTGTCTTCAGTATCAATCTGTGTTTTCTTCAGCAGTTACTGAGCATGCATGCACATCCATATGAGTTGCTTTGAGGAACATTTTTCAAAATGCTATTTTTCTAGGGACAGGGGTGAATAAAATTAAAATCTCCAAAACTGTTTCAGAAAACTTTTTCATAGCAATTTCAGTGTGGGTCTAGTAATGCTCTCCATCCTGGAGAACAATAATACTTGCTGTGATGACCCAGGGTGAGATACAAAATAAACACAGTCAAAAAAAACAGGTGAAGCCCCTTTTATTCCTTCACTTTGCTTCCAAGCTTCAAATATCCTTGACTGGAGACAAAAACTCCCACACAAGCAGTTACAAGAAGGAGGAAATGCTGTTTAAATTATAAAGAGTAAAAAACAACACAAACCAGGCAAGATAAGGCTGGAAGATGTCCACAGATATCAGAACACACACTGGGAAGGACGCCAAACACGGAAAGGAACAATAAACTAGAGATATTTCCATGCTTTGTTTCCAGCACTCGCCTGTACACATGTCTTCCTCTTATCCAGTTGTCACAGCTGCAGCCCATGAAGAGGATCAAAGCCCTCTCCTCCCAAATAGACCACGTCTTTCCCTTATCCTCTCCTCCCTGTGTGCCCTAGGATGGAGAGGGGATGGGCCTGGGTCCTCCTCTGACTGTCCAGCCGGCCTCTGCCCTTCCCTAGCCTCCTCCACAACCTCCAGAGCCACACTTCCACTCCCTATCGGCTGTTCCTCCTCTCCCTCAGTCTCCACCAGGGGCATGGCACTTGCTGTAAAAAGCTTGAATCACAGAAATGGATTTGCAGACTCAAAATTTATTGTACTGCATGTTTATAGATAATTCTCAATTAACAACAGTTCTTTTAGTGACCATTTCAAGTTACAACAATGCTTAAAAATGACTTATGATCATTTTTCACAAAAATTTCAAGTGCACATTTCAAAAATTATGGCCATTGTACCATCCTTGTGGTCATGTGTTCAAAATTCAGATGTTTGGCAACTGACTCATATTTATGATGGTTGCAGTGTCCTGGGGTCATGTGATCACCTTTCATGACCTTCTGACAAGTAAAGTCAATAGGGAAGCCAGATTCACTTAACATCCGTGTCACTGACTTAAAAACCACAGTGTTTCATTTAATAACTGTGGCAAGAAAGATTGTAAAATGGGGCAAAACTCAACAACTATCTCACTTAGCAACAGAAATTTTGGGCTCAATTGCGGACATAAGTTGAAGACTACCTATATATGAAAGGGATATTTCCCACAGTTATATTTTGTACAGTAGCAATCTGAAAAGGTCAAATAGTTTGTTGTTGTTAGTTGCAAAGTCATGTCTGACCCATCGCAACCCCAGGGACGTTTCTCCAGGCCAAGGGTCTTCAAACTTGGCAAATTTAAGACTTGTGGACTTCAACTCCTAGAATTCCTGAGCTAACATTATTGGAGGAGGAATTCTGGAAGTTGAAGTCCACAAGTCTTAAAGCTGTCAAGTTTGAAGAACCTTGCCCCAGGCCTTCCTGTCCTCTACCATCTTCTGGAGCCTGTTTAAGCTCACTCCGACTGCTTCAGTGACTCTATCCACCCACCTCATTCTCTTTCATCCCCTTCTTCTATTCTCAACTATTATCAAATAGTGTAGGGATTTATAAATAAAAGCCATTCAATATGAATCCCTAAAGGCTTTTAGGCTTGTGACTGATGGTAGTTAAGGCTACTATTGCAGTTCCTCAGGTCTTCTTTACTGGTTGGAGTCTTAGAGGAAGCAATAAACTTTAAGTCATTCCTAGCATGTCTGAAAAAGAGCAAAATGTATTAATATGTCTCAAATGATGAGAATGTCTGAGCTTGGATCTAAAAAATGTTGAGAGGGTTCCATAAACCCTGTTGAGAGGCATCCTCAAGTTGAATGGGTGATTGCTGTGGAAATTATACTGTTGGACTGTTGACCAACCCATTCATGGTTGGTATAGAGAAGAAGACCAAAATACTTGAAACACAGTGTCAGACATAAAGATCACAAGTGCCTATATACAAATGCACAAAGTCTGAGGAACAAACAGGGTGAACTCAAACTATGAATACATCAAGGTAAATATGATATAGTTGGAATAAGAGAAACTTGGTGGGATGAAACCCATGACTGGAACATACTGGTAGAAGGATACAAACTATTCAAAAAAACAGACCCCATAAAAGAGGAGGTGGAGTTGCATTGTATGTAAAGGACCACTATATTGCTATAGAAATGCATGAAACCAAAGATGAAAACTTTCTAGAATGCATATGGGTCAATATAAAAGAAAAAAAAGAATGACATGGCCATAGGTGTATATTATAGGCCACCCAATCAAGCAGAAAAAATAGATGTCCTTTTTGCCAGCCAACTAACAAACATATGCAGGAAACACACAACAATAGTAATGGGAGACTTCAATTATCCTGATATCAATTGGAAAATTAATTCTGCACTAAGTGAGAAATCAAATAAGTTCCTAACCAACCTAGCTGACAACTTTGTTGTCCAAAAGGTAGAGGGTGAAACTAGAGGGACAGCCATACTGGACTTAATTCTTACAAAAGGGAAGAAGTGATAGAGGGAGTTGAAACTGCAGGAACCTTGGGTGAGAGTGACCATGTCATACTAGAATTCAACATAACACAAACACAGGCAACAGAACATAATGACATCAGAGTCTTGGATCTTAAAAGAGCTGATTTCGATAAACTCAGAGAGAACTTGGGAAAGATTCCATGGATGAAAATCCTAAAGGGGAAAACAACTCAAGAATCTTGGGAAACTCTAAAAAGTATGATCATAGAAGCCCAGACCAGCACAATACCACTGAGAAAGAAAAACAAGAAATCCAAGAAGAAACCAGCATGGCTGCACAAAGATCTCTCTGGAAAATTGAAAGCAAAAAAGGACAAGTACAAAAAATGGAAAGAAGGACATACAACTAAGGCAGAATATCAGCAGATAGCCGGAATCTGCAAAGACGAAGTCAGGATAGCAAAGGCTCAGAATGAACAAAGACTTGCAATTAAAGTCAAAGATAATACAAAAAAAATTTCTTCCAACATATAAATAACAAGAAAAAAATCAAGGAAACAGTCGGTCCACTAAAGAGAGAAGATGGCAAGGAAGTAACAGGCAACAGAGAGAAAGCAGAACTGCTTAACTCATTCTTTGCATCCATCTTCACGCAAAAAGAAACTATAGCTCAACCCACCAAAAACATAACTGTAAAAGACAGACCAGAAATAAAAGTTAAAATAAGCAAAAAAAATAGTAAGAGAACACCTGTCTGATCTTGATGAAAACAAATCACTGGGGCTTAATGGATTACATCCCAGAGTTTTAAAGGAGTTGGCAGAGGTCATCTCAGAACCACTGCACCATATCTTTCAAAAATCCTGGAGCACCGGGGAACTACCAGAGGACTGGAAAAGAGCTGATGTGGTTCCCATCTTCAAAAAAGAAAAAAAAAACAGACCCAGGAAACTGTAGACCAATCAGCCTAACATCAATACCTGGGAAGATACTGGAAAAGATAATAAAGGAGGCTAAAACATACAACGAATGGTTGCAGGAACTGGGCTTGGCTAGTCTAGTAAAGAGAAGGACCAGGGGAGATATGATAGTGGTCTTCCAATATTTGAGGAGCTGCCACAGGGAGGAAGGGGTCAAGCTATTTTCTAAAGCACCTGTAGGCCAGACAAGGAATAATGGATGGAACCTGAACAAGGAGAGATTCAACCTGGAAATAAGGAGAAACTTTCTGACAGTGAGAACAATCAACCAATGGAACAGCTTGCCGTCAGAAGTTGTGGGAGCGCCATCATTTGAGACTTTCAAGAAGAGATTGGACTGCCATTTGTCAGAAATGGTGTAGGGTCTCCCGCTTGGGTGGGGGGTTGGACTAGATGACCTACAATGTCCCTTCCAACTCTGATTATCTGTTGTCTGTTATCATCTCATCTCTCTTCTAGGCCTAGAAGTCCACCCTAGAAACTGAACATACGCCATCTGTAAGAGTCTTCATGTACAACAAAGGTCTTTAGTCTTCTGGAGAGAAGATGGATTATCAAAGAGAGAGGTTGACATTCAGATTCAGAGTTTCCAAACAGACTGTCTGGTTTTCAGCTGGAGGTCTTCTTTTACTTTAGGCACCGGGAAGCATTGTGATGAAGTATTCCATAGAAATGACCTATTACAAAACCACATTTCTGCCCCTGATCAGTTCTGTGAACTAAATCAGATGTTATAGCAATATTATACTTAACCTTAGGAGATAACTTAGCTTGTATAATTTCCTTTAGAAGGTCATAAAGAGCCTCTGGGAATTCAGCTAATCCAAGAGGGACCTCACAAAATACCCTGCATTCTCTTGATACAAAATCCATTTGAAAGTAGTCAGGCATCACGTGGTGCTCAGGATAGATCGCTATATTATCATGCTAAAGTACTGCAGGTTGAGTTAGGCCGTTTCATTTGACTTCTACTAGAAGAGAATATTTAATCGAACTAACACAAAAAGAAGCCCACAGGCATCTATATAGCCACAAGAATGATTGTTCCATTTTCAGAGTCTTTACTTTTATCTTAATACCTTAGTAAAACAGGGCTGGTTATGTGTTGTGTTTCTGGATTAAACTCCATAGTTCCAAATATGCTATCTGGGTAGACATCATATTAGATGGTTATTCTTCGCTCCAGATCTCTAACTTTACCCAGGAGTACAGTAGAACCTATAATATAGTGGACTGTATAAGGCTGCCCTTGAGAACAATCTGGGAATGAGGTTGGCTCAGAGGGAGTGTGTGATATCCTTTGTAGAATAAAGTAGAGAAATAGTAGAGAATTCTGTCTATGGAGATTCTCAATCATCCAAATCATGGTTGTTCCAAAGATGCTATTCAAAAGGCAACTGAACTTTCAAGAAAGTCCAGTTGCCTTTTGAAAAGCACCTTAGGGAGTAGAGCAGGGGTGTCAAACTCAATTTCATTGAGGGTCACACTAGGGTTGTGTTTGACTTTGTGTGGGAGGGGGGCAGAGGGCGTGGCCAAGTGGGTGAGGCCAGCTCGACATCACTTGTGTTGGAGGCGTCTATGGTGGCCTGAGAGCTCTGCCAAGTGAAAATGGGCACCCAAGTTCCGTTTTCAGCTGTGACGGCCACCTGCAACCTCCCCGAGCTCCATTTTCACTGGCAGAGGGAACGTGGGCTGGTCCTTTGCTGTTTCCAGGGTGGCATAAATGGACCAGATTTAAGCACCCCCCAGGCTGGATCCAGCCCCCAGGCCTTGAGTTTACATCCCTGGAGTAAAGAATTCTCTTCTGTTTCCATATCTGGCAGGAATAGTTGTCTTTACATTTAAATGTTCTATAGATTTGTTCCCCAAATTAGGATAAAAATCTGATCCCAATTTGTTTTTGTTTTTTGCTTTGTCACAAGTTCACTAGGGATGATCAAAAGTACCCTCCTTGCAGTTGTCATCCTCATGAATTACCTGAAACATTTTTGTGTAAGATAGACTCAAGATAGATATAATAGACACCAGTAGAGAGCCAGTTTGGTCTAGTGGTTAAGGCACCAGGCTAAAAAGCAGGAGACCATGATTTCATGTTCCACCTTAGCCATGAAAGTCAGCTAGTGGATTTGGGCCAATTACTCTCTCGCAGCCCAGCCACCTCAAAGGGTTGTTGTGGGGAAAATAGGAGGAGGAAGATGTGTTGGATATGTTCACCGCCTTGAGTTATTTGTAAAAATTATAAAGACAGGATGCAAATAAATAAATAAATAATAGACATTTGCTGTTCTAGTTCTTACCATCATCTATATCTAAACTGTGATTATATTCTATAATCTGAACTCTGATTATAGGGTCTCCTGCTTGAGGAGGGGGTTCATCTAGAAGACCTCAAGGTCCTTTCCAATTCTGATGTTCTATATTCTATGTGATCCATTGAGATAATTTGGGACTTTGATTTCAAAATTTTTAGAGGCAAATGCATCGCTTAAGAGGAGATACATTTTAGGAAGTGCTCTCATTCTTGCCTTGCTACTTAGTAGTGTTCCAGTGTCCTCTGTAAAAAAAAATGTCCTGATGGCATCATTGCCTCCTGTCTCTATGTTTGTCCCATGTCTATTCTATTCTATTCTATTCTATTCTATTCTATTCCACTCTCCGTTCCGTTCCGTTCCATTCCATTCCATTCCATTCCATTCCATTCCATTCTATTCTATTCTATTCTATTCTATTCTATTCTATTCTATTCTATTCTATTCTATTCTTCTATTATGTTTCTATTTCTAATTCTATTCTGTTTTATTCTTCTATTCTATTTCTATTCTATTCTTCTATTTATTTTGTTTTGTTTTGTTTTGTTCTATTCTATTCTTCTATTCTGTTTCTATTATATTCTATTATGCCGCCCTTCCCAAAAAACAAAAATGCTTAGAAGGAAATTAAGCAATACTTGGGATTATTAGGAGGTTAATGTATTGTACACTTTAACCTGTAACACAGAGTTTCTCAACCTTGGCAACTTTTAAGATGTGTGGACTTTAACACCCAGAAATCCCCAGTCAACATTGCTGGCTAGAGACTTCTGGAAGTTGAAGTTCGCATGTGTTAAAGTTGTCAACATTGAGAAACACTGAAATAGAAGGATGGGAAAGTCAGCATTAGACATCATGTATGTTGTGACATCATATAGAGCAGAGGTGTCAAACTTGATTTCATTGAGGGCCCCATCAGGGTTGTGTTTGATCTCGCAGGGCCATGGTGGGTGTGGCCAGCTTGATGTCACTTGTGTCAGGGGCACCTGTGGTGACCCGAATTCTGTGCCAGTGTGAACAGGCTCCCAAGCTCCGTTTTTGGCTGTGATGATCTCCTGTAACCCTCTGCCAGTGAAAACGGAGGTCAGGAGAACCGCCCATGGCCCTCCCTAGCTTCATTTTTGTTGGTGGAGGCACCATGGTCTGGTCCTTCATTGTATACAGGTCGGTCCCATGGGCCAGACCTAAGCATCCTGTAGGCCAGATCTGGCCCATGGACCTTGAGTTTGACTCCCCTGATATAGAGGAAGTTGCAGATTGCCTAACATTTGCATAATGACAATCCTATGCCTGCAAGTCATTCTCTTGACAGCGTTTCTCAACCTTGAGCAAATTTTGAGGTGAGTGAACTTCAACTCCCAGAATGCCTCAGGCAGGATACTGGCTGGTGAATTCTGGGAGTTGAAGTCCACACAACTTAAAGTCAGCAATGTTGAGAAATATTGGTGCAACAACATCGTTAAAAATCAATGCACAATGCAAATCAATCATAGAAAGAACCTTAGGATCAAAAACGCCTCTTCTTGAGCTCAGTGTGACTCTATGCTTCAGTCATGCGATTCAGGATTAGGTTGCCTATGTAATACCATTTGAGATGGTTTAGCCAGAATCAGTCCAAGATCGGTGGATCAAAGTCTTGAAAAATTGGCAGGATCAGATCATTAAATCCCCCGTACTCTTGAATTTCCTTCCAAGGGTCTTTGAAGCAGAGTACAGAAAGTTTGTGATTCAAATCAGGGACATGCCTCATTAAAGTCAATGTGTATGCTGTTTGTATTAATGACACATGTGTTTGTCATTCCTAATGGGGAGCCGAAACAGGTGGATGCAATGTTATATTACTCCCTAGGAGCCCTCATAAAACCAGAATTGAACATAGCAACCAAGTCCTCCAAGACTTCACAGCCAGTGACTAGGATCTCATGAAAATGGGCACATCAAATTCCCCAGAACATCAACATGAACAGAAATACGCCTTGAAACATTTTGTGAGTTTTCTCTATGTTTACTCAGTCTTATTAACTTTTATGTAGGAATCTGCCTTTATTTCCAGCTCCCTGCAGGCTGGGGTGAGATGTTTGGAATTCTTCTCCACTCCGCAGATGCCATTTCGCATAGCATCCTCTGCAATTGGTTTAATTATGCATCAGGCCCTTTCTTCAAGAGGATGAATGTTCATTAAGAAGCTAGGAAAGTGTCATATAGGCATGTATATCATTTGATATCTGATCACCGAGGTTTCTCATTTGATGAACCGAATTTGTCAACTGTACTACAGAACAGTTTATCTTTTCGAGGGGACAGGAAAGCTGTAGCTGTGTTGTTTGATCTGTGCTGGGTGTTTCACCGCATACTTATTTTGATTTACAGCATAATCTTATACACCTGGAGGACTCATTCAAACCTGAGAGTATGTCTCTGAATGGAAACCAAGAAATTTCCAAAGGCCCTGATCATTTGAGTAGACACTCCTTTCTCTGAAAGTAAATGGACCCATAACAGAAGAATATGAATATATTCTATAAAAGTCAGTGACAACAGCCGTAATTTTTTTCTTAAATTATATGCAAAAATTCACTTTTAAATAGGCTAATCAGAAGCAAAGATAGGCTAAGTGGGACCTATTAATAGGGCATTTCAGGTGAAAAATATACTATGATTACTGCTGAAACTGCGACTGTATTTGAATCAATTGGTTTGATTGGGGTTTTTTGATCATATCAAAAAATGATAAAAATATTACAAGGAGGAAAAAATATTCAGAATATATTGCTCCTGGAATCAACCTCAATCTGCTATAAATACAGGTAGTCCTTGACTTACAACAGTTCATTTAGGGACCGTTCAAAATTACAATGGCACTGAGAACAGTGACATGACCATTTTTCACATTTATGACCATTGCAGCATTCCCATGGTCATATGTGTCAGCTTTGGAAGCCATATTGAAACCAGACGCTTCCACACTGCCACATTCTTGAGCCTGGGAAAATGAGAGGAAGGAATTTTTTGGAGTATATGTGGTTAGACATAATAGCATTCTTCTTCTAAGTCAAGGTCATGTTATTTCTGCACCTGGTTGAGAGGACGCCTCAAGTTGGGAAGGATGGCGATTGGGACATGTGTGATGTTATGATGGCCGCAGGGGGTGGATTTCTAGTTTTTACTTATTGCAAGGAACCCCAGAACTTTCAGATTTGGGATTCCCCAGATGTGCCAGTTTATTATCCAAATAAAACAGAACTTTTGAGAAGATGTCTGTCTTGGAGTTATTGTTTGGAGTGGAGGTTTTCTGGAACACTGACAACATAATTTACATTCGAATGCTTGACAAGTGGTTCACATTTATGACAGTTGTGATCCCCTCTGCGACCTTCTGACAAGCAAAGTCAATGGGGAAAGTAGATTCACTGAATAACCGTATTAGTAATTTAAGAACTGCAGTGATTCATTTAACAAAAGTGGCAAGAAAAGTTGTAAAATGGGGCAAAATTCACTTAATAAGTGTCTCACTTAACAACATAAATTTTGGGCTCAGTTGTGGTCTTATGTTGAGGACTATCTGTAGTCTTTCCTCTTCTGGATGGTCTTTGATATGAAGGATATAGTTTTCTTTACAATATGCAGATATGTCCTCTGCAAAATCTGTAACAACTTTTGGAAAATGAACTTAAACTTAAAACAAGGTAACATGTGAAATCCAACTATATAGGTGTAATGTCTTTAACAGAAGAAACACCACATTTTCACAATCCATTGTAAATGAGTCTCCATGAAACCTCCCATATCTCAAATGGTTCAAAACATATTCTATAGAAAGCTCTTCAAAGGTGCCGAGACATGCAAATTGTTGAGAACTTTTATACCTGAAAAAAATGACTTATGCTGTGTCAGACACTTCATGGACATAACATGTTTAATGATGAGATGTCATGTTGAGTAGCCACTTCCAGAAGGATTGTGTCAGTAAAGATTCACAGTCATACAGGTTGAGGTTGAGTCTGTTGTGGTTCTTTGGCAGCCAGTGCAGACAGCGGAGGTATCGGACTTTGAGGAGGAAAGGGAACCAGTCAGGGAGTCTGGCAAGGACCTGGACAAGGGTCCTGCATCCAATGCAGGGATGGGGCCAGGACCATCTGAGAGTGGGGTGTTGCCTTCAGAGCCTTTGGAGTCTGGCAGCAGTGTGGCAGAGGACCCAGGGGAGCCTGTTCCTAGTGTGCATGTCAACAGAGCTGCTAGAAGGCAAGAGCAGCTGAAGCAGAAGGGGCGACTCGGGAATAAGGCTGAGAGGTGATTGCCTCTCCCCATCAGGGATAAAAGTCAGTCCTCAATGACGAAGAGCTTTGCAGGAAGCAAAGCAGTTCAGTAATTCTCCAAGTCCTTCGTGAAGTTCTGTCCTCTGATCGTTTTTTTCTAGGTTTTTGGGTTGGTTGGAATTAGCCTTAATTGGACTTCTGTTTCTGGGCAAGCATTCGACAGCACTGAAAAGCATCCTCTTATCTGGAGGAACTGTGCATAATTAGTTTTGGCTGGGAATTCAAGTAATTCCCAGCGTTGCATTAAAATAGCTTTCACTTTTAAAATCAGTTTGTGTTTTATTAAGTTTGACAAAGCCTGAGTCAGAACGGAGTCATGGCAACTGAACCTATTTGTTAGTTTGAGGTGTTTCGCTGCTCATCCAGGCAGCTTTATCAGACAGAGCAAGTTAGTTAGGCACAGATTCGGTGGAAGATATCCACTCTTCCTGCACCATACTCAGGGTTTCTTCCCCAAGTTTGTTAATCTCAGATTAACAAGACAATAAGTCCAGTTGTCATGACTCAACCTACAGACAACTTTGTTAACAGAATCTTGTAAGAAAGTATAAATCTCCTGCTGTCTCTTTTTATCGTCTGATATGTTAGGGTAGATCCTTTCTAAGTTTCTTCCTTTACCTGTTATTCAGTGGTGGGCTACTCAAGATTTTATCTGATCAATCCCTTGGTGGCTTCTCTTTCCAACTCCTTTCCCAAGCTTATTCTCACATTTAACAGAACAACAGAGTAGATCTCGGACGTCTTCCAGTCCAATCCCTGATCAAGCAGGAAACCCTACAGCACTTCAGACAAATGGTTCTCCAATCTCTTCTTAAAAACTTCCAGTGTTGGCGGATTTACAATTTCTGGAGGCAAGTTGTTCCACTGATTAATTGTTCTAACAATTGCATTAAGTTATATAACATAGCTACAGCTTTCCTGAAATGTAATTTCATTACAGTAACTGCCAATTATTTGTCCTTAGGAAGACATTACACAACCATTTGTCTGACATGGTATAGAGTCTTCTGCTTGAGCAAGCAGTTAGACTAGAGGACCTTCAGAGTCCCTTCCAACTCTGTTATTGTGTTGTGGCCCCTGCTCTGTGGAATGATCTCTCCTGTGAGGTTCAGCTAACTTGGATCGTGTTAGTTTTCAGGAAGACTTTGAAAACTTGGCTGATCCCTGAATATTAAGTTCAAAATTCCAGCTGAGTTTATCTTGGGGAGTGAAATAAATGCCAACCCATCCTAATCATGTATTTTATTATTCTTGTTGATTTTCCCCCACTCGTTTCATGGAGACATTATAATTTTATTTTTATCCTTCTACACCCCCTGGAGTTGCCTTTTGGTGGATTGGACGGCCATGTCAATCAATCAATAAAGCAAGCAAGAAGGCGGAAATATTCACACAAGAGCAGCGAGTATGACTGTGATCCTCCTGTCTCCACATGTGTTTCCTGAGCATCTAGAAAGACTTATATTCTGACCAAAATGCCAATGCAGAAAACCACAGAGAAGAGACCTTAAAATAAGAAGGTTTTCTTTTCACCACTGAGTTTGTGAATATAATGCCTTCTGAAATGCTGAATATGTTTGCTGAAGGGGTTGCAATAAACCCAAATGTCAAGCTCTTAGAGCTGTGTGGAAAAGAAATGATATCTTGAAATTGGCCTGAATTAATCTACTAATCAACCTGCAAACTATCCCCAGAAGACAGAAAGATGGCATGAAGACAGGAGTCTATGTGCTGGAGAAGAATTCAGGTTACTGTTCTACGTGCGATACCAGCAAAGCTGTACTGAAATGACTGGAATCAATTTATAACAGAGAGTTACTGACCTTTTAAAAAGGTTGCCAGCCCATTTATATATCTCCTGTGTTGCTCACCTCCTTTATTCATGCTTAGCATATGCTGTCACTCTTACAACATTACCTCTCTGTTCCTTGTTAACTTTCTTTCGAGTATGTTCAGTGCATAGGCCTGTTGAACTACCTTTGAGGCACTGTCATCTAAAAAGAAAAGGAGAGAGAGAGATAGAGGGAGAGGGAGGGAGGGAGTGGGAAAGGGAGAGGGGGAG
Organism: Pseudonaja textilis; assembly: GCF_049901715.1. Taxonomy (NCBI): domain Eukaryota; kingdom Metazoa; phylum Chordata; class Lepidosauria; order Squamata; family Elapidae; genus Pseudonaja; species Pseudonaja textilis. The sequence continues at coordinate 63,939,159 of NC_141994.1, forward strand.
AGAGAGAGGGAGAGAGAGAGAAAGAGAGAGAGAGAGAGGAGTAAATATGTAGGGGAACATCATTGCTCTAATTTGAAGAATACTTGGAATGCTGGTTGAAAGGGGGAAAAATTTACATATTTAACCAGAGAAAATATACCCTAGGAGAAGAACAGGCAGAGCTGGGGAGGTCGGAGTTAAATGTATCATCAGCTTAAAGTTGTTGCATTCCCATAAGCAGGAGCATGGTGGCTCGCATGGTTAACATGCAGGGTGAGCTCCTGTCCTTCGCTCCAGCTCCTGCCATGGAAATTAAAGGTGCTGTCAACTGGGCATCCCCTGGGCAACCATTATGACACCAGCTAATCCTTTCAACTCAGAAATGCCTCAGTGTTCTGACACAAGTGCAGTGCAATTCCTACAAGCACTTCAAGCCCAACCTCTTCTGAATTCAGTTTAACTTTAGATGACCTGATTTTTTTTGTATAGGCTTCAATAAATCTTCTTTGTTGCAATCTTACAAATGGTCCTGATTCTTTGCAAGCTGACATTTATCTGGTCAGCTAAAGTTCAACACTACATTGGTGCCAGATAAGGGTCAATGGAGTTCAGGAGGGGTTAGACTTGGTCATTGTGTTGCTTGTGAGAATACAATGACCCTAAGCTAATGACACACTTAATTCTGCCCTCCTCCCAGCTCTGTCTACTTTTCTCCTACAGATACCCAGATATTGGACACAAAATTAAATAGATTTTTACATAAAACTGTAGCTTTCATGTACAAAACAAGCTAAGTTTCTAATCCTTAAGAATTGTGAAGGCTGATTGAAATTAAACTCTTCTCAAGAACACATAGAGGAATGTTTAAGTGCAAAGGGGATTCCCATCGAGATCACTTCTGGAATTAGGCTTGTCAATTTTCATTTGCAAAACTCCCTCCAAAGTGATAAAATAATTAGGCTTGAAAATATCTTGAGAATGTGGAAGTATCACATGAAAAACAAATGGAGTGATTGTTAAGTAATGTGTTTCTCTTCATAGAAACTGGTATGCATTGGGCAAAAGCAGCAGATAGCAATAACAATAGCACTTAGATTTATATACTGCTTTACAGTGCTTTACAGCCCTCTCTAAGTGGTTTACAGAATCAGCATATTACCCCAACAATCTGGCTCCTCATTTTACTGACCTTGGAAGGATGAAAGGCTGAGTCAACTTTGAGCCAGTGAAAATTGGACTACCGAACTGCTGGCAGCCAGCAGTCAGCAGAAATAGCCTGCAGTACTGCATTCTAACCACTGCACCACCACATTACAGCATAATCTGCAGGTTGCAGAAGCATTATTACAGTTTCAGGAATTTGCTGGGTGCACAAGGTGGGCCTGGAATGAAAGAATGCTGAGAATTGTATTAATACACAATTGAGGTTAATTTGATGCAAATAAAGAACAAGTATATGCACACTGTAGAATGGATAAAAAGAAGGAAGAAGAGAGACCCTGAGTCCTAGTCCTGTCTTATGCATAAAGCCAGACCTTGAACCAATTCTTTTCTCTTCCTAGGTGAAGAGAAGGCAAAGGCAAAATTTTGCCAAGAAAACTGTAGAAACTTCTCAAGGTAGTCCCTAAGAGTCAAGTGAAGTTCTTGTATGCACACAAGCATACAAGGCATTATAACAGTATCAATAGCACTAGCAGTTCAACATATATACCACTTCATAGTGCTTTACAGCCCTCTCTAAGTGGTTTACAGAGTGAGCCTTTTGCCCCCACCAACAATCTGGGTCATTTTACTGACCTCGGAAGGATGGAAAGCTGAGTCAACCTTGAGACGGTCAGCATCGAACTCCTGACAGTGGGCAGAGTTAGCCTGCAATACTGCATTCTAACCACTGAACCTTCTCAGCTCAAGCTACCTACTCTACAATATCTACTTCAGGGGAAAAAAAATACTATTACTAGATTTTTATCCCACCTTTATATATCATAGTACCAGTGAAAATATGGTAAAGGACATCCACAATGAACTGAGAGCCAAAGGGTCTTTTCTATGATCAAAGACTCAAGCCATGAATAATGGATCTCCCACCTTGGCAAGTGGGTGGCCAATACGATCTTTGATGTCGCTTCAAAATCAACACTCTTAAGTTTTAGTGCTTTTACATTTAGAAAAAAAAAAGATGAACTAATGATATACTTCCCTGCTACCTGGAAATTAGGCTCCACTGCACATAATCGCCATCATTCCTGATTAAATCTGGCTCCTCAGGAGGCCTGGAGTGCCAATGAATGGGCAAACAAAGAAAAAGGCTCATCAAATTATAACTATAAAGCAAACCCCTGCAATAATTAAAATAAATATTTTAATTCCTACTAAAATCACCAGATTCCACACTAGCTTAGCTTTTTTACACAGGGCGAGGGTAAGAATACCAAATATCAAGGGCTTTTAAGTAACTTCAAGGAATTAAAAAAAGGAACTGTGAAAATCCACATTTTCTTCAAGGCTTTTGATTCTCCTGTCTATATTTCCTTTGTAAAAAACTAAAAGAAAATGTGTATTTACTTCTGAACTAAACTAAGACTTTACCAAAATCTTTTTCAAAATACAGGTCAATCTTGAGTTATGACAGTTCACTTAGCGACTATTCAAAGTTACAACAGACTTCATGCTTACAATCAGATATTGAAGTTCTGATGGCCACACACCCCTCGTCACATGACTGCATTTTGGCTTTTCAACAACTGGCTTGCATTTACAGCCATTTGCAGTGCCTCACAGTCACGTGACTGTGTTTTATGATCAGTGGTGAGATTCAATTTTTTTTACCACAGGTTCTGTGGGTGTGGCTTGGTGGGCGTGGCAGGGGAAGGATACTGTAAAATCCCTTTTCCTCCCCACCCCAGTAACCTGCTTTCCAGCTCCGTTCTCCTGTGCAGGGCAACCAAAGAAGACCCAGCCGATCAGCTGGGACTCAGGAGGCAGGGAATAGATGGGGCGGGGCCAGTCAGAGGAGGGATTTGCTGGTTCTCTGAACTACTCAAAATGTCCGCTACCGGTTCTCTAGAACTGGTCAGAACCTGCTGAATACCCACCTCTGCTTATGATGCTTTGCTTAAAACTGGCATTCATTTCCAGTTGTAGGAGATGACTAAGCTGGGAGAGGGGTCAAGCATCATCAGTTTGGAATTCTTTTGTGTCCACAAAAGATTTAAATCCAGCCCTTCTTGAATTCCATTGACTCTTATCTATCTTGACCGTTTACCCTGACCATTAGTCTTGTTTAGAGATAGAATAGAATAAAATCGTACCACTTTGAATAATCCTGGTTTCTGATTTCTTGCACCTGACACGTTTTTTCAGCAAAACTGGCCAATATCAAACCATTGGTAACTTAATGATCGTGGTGATTGCTTAATGAGTACAAAAAAGGGCATAAAATCAGTCATGTGCATGACCCGCTTTATGACCATCTCAACTTATAACCTAGATGGACAGAGTTCAGAGACCTGGCATTGCGCATGAGATTGAGGGGGGAGTGGGGGAAGAGTTTTCTTTGCCTTTCGTAATCCTGCAACTTGGACTCACTCAATGAAAGGGACCTAAAGAAGTTACATGATGGATAAGAGATTGTTCTCACTCATGGAAGGGCAGAGACAGAGATCACCAGACTTTCCCATTTCTAGTCTAGATTGGTCACAGACAGAAATAGACATTTCATCTTGGAAAGGAAATTTTCATAGCCTAACTAGTGACTTCCTTTGTACTCATTATTGCAAAACAGAAATATTTTCTGATGTCGGGGGAGAAAGGAGTTGAAAGCTAAGTGTTTGCGTATGATGGCAATTAAAATCTAAAAAGATGCTTTTCCCAGCTGTTGCTTTTGAACTTGTCCCATGTCAGTGGCAAGGAGCCAGCATTCAATTAAGATTTTACGTTTTCAGAAACAGCGTGTGATGGGTTGCATTATGTCACTAATTCCCCTTAAATTAATATTTAAAGGAAAAAAATGTATTGAAGCAATAACAGGTGTATTGGAACATGAATGGTTAAACTTGGCTGTCATGGAAAATAGAGTTACCTTATTTGTTTGGAACTCAAAAGTAAAATAAAACAACCAAAGAACAAAATCACAAACCAAAGTACCATGAGTTCTAGTTCTGACTTAGACCCAAAGCCAGGTTGGTGACTTTGGGACAGTCTTCCTCTCTTTCAGCCTTAGGAAGAAGAAGGCAAGAATAAACTACTTCCCAAAATCTTGCCAAGAAAACTGCTTGATCTTCTCCAGAGAGTTGCCAAGAATCAAGACTAACTCAAAAGGCATGGACATATATTATTTAAAATCTATCTATCTATCTATATATATATAATTTATCAGGGCAAATAGCTATATACTGATATTTAAGATCCAGAGTCAGGAATTTTTACTACTTAATGTAATTTAAGATTTAACTATCAAAGTCAGATTAAGTTCCAGGTTTTTTTCCCCTATTGCATGAATAAATTCTTCAGATCAAGTTTGGGTAAGAAAGAGCACACCAATAAAGTGGTCATCTAACAATCAAAGTTATTGCCACAGCCCTTGGCATTCTCTGAGAAATTTCTCCTATGTTCATTGATAGTCATGCAAATTCTTATCATGTGTTTACAGGCAGAACTCGACTAACCAACAGTTCATTTAATGACTGTTCAAAGTTGCAACAGGACTGAAAAAAAGTGACTTATGAGCTTTTTTTTTCACATTTATGACCGTTGAAGCATCCCCATGGTCACATGATCAAAATTCAGACACTTGGCATCTGATTCATATTTATGACAATTTGTGAGCTTCAGACAAGCAAAGTCAATGGGGAAACCAGATTCACTTAACAACCATGTTACTAAATTAACAACTGCGGTGATTCAGTTAACAACTGTGGCAATAAAGGCTGTAAAATGGGGCAAAATTCACTTAGCAACTGTCTCACTTAGCAACAGAAATTTTGGCTCAATTTGAGGGCTGCTTGTACTTTAGCCAATACATAATAAGATCTTCATATCTCGTGTTAAGTGAAGGTTTCTAGGCAAATTACATATGATTTTCTTTTTAAACTAAGGATCTTTTTAAAGAAACATGTTGATTAAAAAAATACTGACCTCCTATGCAGTAAAGAAATCTGAATTGCAACATCCCCACTTAATGGTTTTCTAATTTACGTTGGGATAAATCCTGTAAAAGGGAGCCTATTCACCAAGAGAAGTGTGCTGACAAACTGATGCCATTCTTCCCCTTATTTACCAAGTGCATATCCACCAAAAATTTATGATCAATAGGATTTGGGCTGACTTTTATGACATCAAGAAGGTGTTACCTATAAGTCAATGAACACTTTACATTTTTGAAGGCATTGCCTTAGGGAGGATAAATAGAATTTTAGTACTACATTCAGACTGGATTACTTCCCCCCCTTTTTAATGACCCTGTAATCTCTAAATTCAGGGTAGAGTTGAGAAGAGCTTTTACTGGCCGGGTACCTTCCCTGACACCATGCAGAGTTCACAGCAGATTTTTTTTTTCCCTTTGCACTCTAAGAGAGAAACTTCTGCTGCTGCTACCTAGGTTTGAACTTTTCTGAGTGGGGGGCAAGTGCCTTCACCACCAGGCCACCACTCAGCTCATGTTCAGACTAGATAGAAAAGATGAAAAAAACAGAGTAGAAGAGGAAAATAGGAAAACACATCAATACTGTTGGGCAGAAAATTACATGGATGAACAGATCTATGACATGCTCAAGAGTTAAACATGATTCACAAATATTGGACTAATGCCTGCCTTCCTGCCTTCCCCTTCCTTTCCTTTTTTAAAAATTTATTTCATTTTATAGCCTGTCTTTATTAGTTTTTACGAATAACTCAATGCCACGAGCATATCCAACACACCTTCCTCCTCCTATTTTCCATGAAAAAGCAATCCTGTGAGGTGGGTTCAGCTCTCCCTCTGCCCCCCGTCTCTTTCTCTCTCCCACAAACACACACACACACACACACACACATGCACTAAATTAATACACTAGGTGCTTTGCAGCCACTGTGGTTTTCCCATTGATCTTGGTCAGCTTGTTTACACTGTTTTGGCAACTTGCTGATGTACCTTTCCCTGGGGATACAGCAGGGGTTAATTGCTGTTAAACTCTCAGTGCCAAGAAATGGTTCACACTCCCTGCTACATTAAAGATGACACTAATAAGGAAAGAGTGCCCAGGATTGTTCCGTGTTGGAAAATTGGAGTTGTGGCGACAGAAAGTTGGAACCAAGTTGATGTAATAGGAAGGCCATAATGTAATTAGAACTGCTGAATGTGTGTCATACCGAGTTAAAATGATACATTAATGAATCAAAATAGGTGAAAGAGTATTGCTTTTTCAGCAGACAGAGGTGTTTTCAAGGTTAGATGGCCTTTAATTTAATAATCAGCAAAATGGATATTCCTCAAATTATATATATAAAAAATCGACTTGAAGGCTTTTGAGAACATTTCCCTCCCGGTACCAAATCAAGGAGTCAGGCAAGAGATGGGTGCTGCAGGGGCAGAAAAAGGGCAGAAGATTGTTAGATATATCTCTGTTGAACTCAATGCGGGTTTATTTTATTGCATAAATAAGTTTTATTGCGTGGACATAAAGTGGCTTCTTCCATAACATGTTATTTTATTTAGCTGTTTCCTCGCTAGCCCCCACTCCCATTACTACTCTGCCCTCAATTTGCTAAGAGAACAATCATATGTCATTAAAACATATTAGCAGAATAGCCCAGAGGAACAGAAAATGCAAATATAAATATAGCACGATAGAAGACTGGGATGCAGCTAATAAAAATAAACAGGCATGCGTCCACATCTAAAAATGCAAAAAGGGATTTGCACCATTTGCTGACCGGAGTGAATTATATATAAGTTGGCAATACAGAGAAGGGTGGATTCCCACGTTAAATGTTAAAGGGTTTTTCTTCATGGGAATGTTAAAAAAATGTCTTTCTCCACTGATGGGAATAAACTGGAGAAGTATGAAACTCTCCTCGAGTGTTTCCATAGCTCCTTCTTGGCACTTTTACTGTTCTTCTCCTATCCTGTTGTGTAGAGAAGAGTAACAAAGATGATAAGAAAGGCTAAATCAGTGGTGGTATTCTAGTGGTTTGGCCCGGTTCTACCGAGCTGGTGGCAGCGATGAGCAGCGGAGACTGAACTAGCTCTCTCCGTCACTCTGCTGTTGGGCCCACCTGCCTGCTTGGGCTCCCGTACTTGCCTTTATCCTCTGAATTTGAAGTGCACAGAAGAGTGCCACATGGCAGCTGCTCAAGTGATCGGGATCATGCAGGCTTGCAGGAGGTGAGTTAGAACGCCTCTGCGCCTGTGCAAATGCCTCTGTGCCTGCGCAAAGTGTGCATTTGGTGTGCGCATGCACGCAAAGTGCGTGCACATGCACAAAGCATGCCCACCAAGCCACGCCCACCGAACTGGTGGTAAAAAATATTTGAATCCCACCACTGGGCAAAATCATATGACGAACGCATGAGGGAACTAGACATATTTAGCCTCTCAAAGAGAAGGAATAGGGGGGACATAGTAACTGTCTTTCAGTACTTAAGGGGCTGTCACTAAGAAGAGAGAAGTGACCAGTGATGGGATTCAATTTTTTTTACTACTGGTTCTGTGGGCGTGGCTTTGTGGGAGTGACATGGCATGGTGGCCATGGCATGACTTGGTGGGTGTGGCTTGGTGGGAATGGCAGGGGAAGGATACTGTAAAATCCCATTGCCTCCCCACCTCACTAACCTGCTTTCCAGCTCCATTATCCTATGCAGGGCAACAAAAGAAGACCCAGCCAATCAGCTGGGACTTGGGAGGCAGAGATTAGATGGGGACGGGGCCAGTCAGAGGTGGTATTTGCCGGTTCTCCGAACTACTCAAAATTTCCGCTGCCGGTTCTCCAGAACTGGTCAGAACCTGCTGAATACCCACCTCTGGAAGTGACCTATCATCCAAGGCACCAGAGGGCAGAACAAGAAGTAATGGGTGGAAGACCATTAAAGAGAGATCCAACCTAGAAGTAAGGAGAAATTTCCTGACAGTGAGAGCAATTAATGGAATAGCTTGCCTCCTGGAGACGTGGATGCTCCATTAGTGGAGGTTTTCAAAAATAGACCGGACAACCATTTGACTCAGATGGTATAAGGTCTCCTGCCTTGAGCAGGGAATTGGAGTAGAAGACATCTGAAGTCCCTTTCAGCCCTATGATTTTATATTCTAATGCAAGCTGAATTTCATTTTCATTCCAATTTCCAAGGGAATTTAACCTCATCAGGAATAAAAAGAGGATTGTGCAGTGAGGTGGACAGACCCCAAGATAAAAAGTGGGGTGCAACAAATGACAGTTGGGTGGAAAGTGAGTATAAAGTTTGTTAAAATAGTAATGTTGAATAGCATATGATGCATATGAGCATATGATGAATCTAATGAATGTTACCCTCATTTCAATCAAGGAAATATTTAAAATTCTACCCCACATACTCCACCTTGAGCCCTTGAACATCCCTACAGTAAAGTTCATATGAAATGTCTACAGAGATTCTCAATCATCCAGGTCATGGTTGTCCCAAAGGTGCATTTTCAAGAGGCAACTGGACTTTCTGGTTTTTCTTTTAAAAATGTTTCACTGAAGAAGCTTCTTGGATGAGAAGTGAAACGTCTTCAAAGAAAAACCAGAAAGTCCAGTTCATATTTTTTCATCAGTGCCTCATTTGATGCACGGATACACCATCAGTTTGGTCTAGTGCAGTGGTGGATAACCTTTTTGGGCTCCTGTGACAAAAATTGTGTGCGCGCTTGCACTCTCCGCTCACGTGCCAGCACCCAGAAGGCAATACATGCCCCCCCATGCCCCCTACACATGCACGCACCATACCAACCCACGCACCCCCCTGCTGCCCCCTTACAGCACTGCACCTCACAGCTGATTTTCGGCCAGTTTGAGGCCTTTTTCGGCCTCCCAAAGGCTTGAGGAAGGCTTCTGCAGGCTTCTGAAAGCTTTGCAGGATGAAAACTAGCTCTGTTTTGTCACTTCCTGTTTTTCCGAAAATACCGGAAGTGATGAAATGGGGCTAGTTTTCAGCCTGTAAAGCTTGCAGAAGCCTGCAGAAGCCTTCCTCAAACCTTTGGGAGGCCGAAAAAGGCCTCAAACCAGCTGAAAAGCAGCTGTGAAATACGCACATGCGCAGTGAGGTAAGTTTGCCTACAGCTCACATGCCGGCAACAAATGGCTCTACATGCCACCTGTGGCACGCGTACCATAGGTTCTCCATCATGGGTCTAGTGGCTAAGACACTGGCCTAGAAATTTGGAGAGTGTGAGTTCTAGTCCTGTTTTAAGCATGAGAGCCAGCTGAGTGATCTTCTACCATTCACTTTCTCTTAATCCCACTCACTTTATAGTGTTATTATTGTTGGGAAAATAACAGGAGGAAGGAGTATTAGGTATGTTTGTTGCCTTAAGTTATTTTTGAAAATAATAAAGGATAGACATATTAATTAATGAATAGATAAAAATACACATACATGCACACATATATAACCATACTATGCATAGAGATATAAATATTGATAACTAAAATAAATGTTAGAATCTATCAGCAAACATGATGCAAAATCCAACTGCTATTCATCAAATGAACAATGAAAGTTACAAACCAGGAAAGATACATTCTTTTCCAGCTTGTCTCCAGCTATACCTATTGCATCACAGAATTCGTTCTGTTAAACTTCACAACTTCTGAAGACCTTGCAATGAATAAGCTAAATGTGGGATCTTCAAACTTGGCAACTTTGAGGCTGGCTGAGGAATTCTGGCGTTGAAGTCCACAATTCTTCAAGTTGCCAAGTTTGGAGACCTCTGACTGCTAAAGCTTAATTGTCCCTATTTCCAGGTTGTTACTTGGCCATGCAAGTTGCAGACACTGCTAGCAATTCTTTTCTACATGTTGTTATCCTTAAAAATATCTCCATCTTCTCCATATAGTAGTCCTGTAACTCCAGAGGTGGTATTAAGCAGGTTCTGACCAGTTCTGGAGAACCGGTAGCCAAAATTTTGAGTAGTTTGGAGAACTGGCAAATACCACCTCTGACAGGAGCTTTTACAGTATCCTTCCCCTGCTACGCCCACCAAGCCACCCCCTCAGTAGTAAAAAAAATTTGAATCCCACCACTGTGTAAATTGGTGTTGTAAATTGGTGCTTGAAATGAAGACACCATATGCCCACTTCTTTAACCTTAAACTATCCACTGTTGACCTCACCCCATTCCTAAGAGATCTGTAAAGGGCGTGCATAAGTGCACAATTGTCCCCATTTATTCATACCTATTTCCTGTATTCTTACTCATGTTTATACTTATACCTATTATCTTGTAAGCGATTGACAAATCAAATAAATAAATAAATATCTGTAAGACTGAGTTTAAGAACCCCCTTTCCTCAACATAAGATTAGTAATACTGAATAGGTTTCTTTATATATATATATATTGTCTTATTGTTGAGAACCTTCCTTCTTTTCTACTTTCCTCTCTTCCCTTTCTCCCCAGAGTTCTATCATGCCTCACTTCAGCAGAGCTTTAAAGAGCACTTTGTTCTAAACGTTGAAATAAAAATGATTTACTATATTCAGTTATATAGAATAAAATAGAATGGAATGGAATGGAATAGAAGAGAAGAGAAGAGAATACTTTATTGGCCAAGTGTGATTGGACACACAAGGAATTTGTCTTGGTGTAAATACTCTCAGTATACATAAAGAAAAGATACATTTGTTAAGAATCAAGAATCATAATGTACAACACTTAATGATAGTCATAGGGTACAATCAGCAATCAAATCATATTAGGAAACAGTCAATATAAATCGTAAGGATACAAGCGACAAAGTTACAGTCCTACAATCACAAGAGGGAGGGGATGGGTGATAAGGAGTAATGAGAAGATTAACAGTAATAGTAGCGCAGACTTTGCAATTGTTGAACAGTGTTGAGGGAATTATTTGTTTAGCAGAACGATGGCTTTTGGGGGGAAAACTGTTCTTGTGTCTAGTTGTTCTGATTTTCAGTGCTCTATAGTGTTGTTTGGAGGGAAGGAGTTGAAACAGTTTATGTCTGGGATGTGAGGGGTCTGTAAATATTTTCAGAGCTCTCTTTTGACTCTTGCAGTATACAGGTCCTCCATGGAAGGCAGGTGGGTAGTAATTGCTTTTTCTGCAGTCCTAATTATCCTCTGAAGTCTGTGTCTGTCCTGTTGGGTTGCAGAACCAAACCAGACAGTTATAGAGGTGCAGATGATAGACTATTGATATTGATAGACAATAGGAGAAAGGGACCAGCTCATTCCACATGATTATAAATTCTTTATTCTGTAGTCAGAGGCACCTGCAGGGTTAGAGGGCTTCATCAAAACGATGAATACAACATCACAACAGAATATTCCTTTTATATGCCCGTACAATATTACAATGTCTATAGAAATGACACAATACTGCTTGTGTTCTTTGCCAAATCTTGACTGATTCCTATGGCCATCTTTGACTGTAGCCTTGCACTTACACCTCACTCTGGTAGAATATCTCAGAGAATACAGGGATGAAACTAATTTCTTGATTTGTCCACCACACTTCTCAAGCTTTCAGATCATCCATTCTAAAGTTCTTAGTATAAGTCTTGTCTTCAGAATTACTCCTTCTAGATAGATCATATCTCTTAGGCAACTGAAAGAGTTGGTACTTGCATGCCACCAAGTTCTTAAAAGATGTTACCTTTAATATTGGATGTTCCAGAGGACAGATATATCATTAAACTAGCTCTATACCCATGCTTCGCTATGAAATTATGTGATTGGGCTTAGTTTTTGGGGAGGAAAATAAGGAAAAAAATTGTGCCTCTGCTTACCAGTATCCATTGGTATTTATCTGGCTAGCATCCTGTCAGTGTATGAAAGAGTTGAGGGCTGTTTGGAAATTGAAGCAGTATTTGCTGTGTGAGCAAGAAGGAGACAGCAAGGAGCCTGGGTGTGGCTTAGCTCAACTGTTCTGTACTAAAGCTGTTTGCTGCTGTGAAACTAAAACTGAAACTGAAATTCTTCTCCTCTGCTTGTGTTTTGCATTTGAAACAGATTTCTTTTCAGGTGGGGGGGGGAGTAGAACTCTTTAACATCAGAGCAAAATAATAACATATGAAATACTCATGCTCTGATAGTCATTTTGAAAAATCCTTTCTTAGTCATCACCTAGAAACCAATAGGAACATACATGCCAAATTTCAAGTTTGTAGGCTTTATGGTTCTGGAGATTTTGTGATGATGCATGAGTGGTATTTCGCTTTTATATATAGATTCCAAAGCTGGCTCTATATTTAAGGGAAATGGAGCAACACCTTGGAGCAACTAACTCGCATAGTAGAAGACTGGAGCAATGGACTTCCCAGTTCGATGCAATTACTTCACTGGATTGGTCCCTTGATCGGGCAACCAACCAATTGTTATTTGGCTAATGTGCAGTGGTAGAGTTAGCACCAATGAAGGAAATAATGAAGCCCTTTCTTATCTCAATAGCAAGCTCAAGGTGGAGCTGATTCTACAGAAATCCTTCTCTAGGCTTCATTCAAAGTTTCAAGATATCTTGAGCAAGTAATGAACACACATTGGTGGGATGTGCCTTATTTTCTTATAGCCCTTAGAGTTTTCAAAAAATACCATGCCATTCAGTATCTCACGGAGCACCAGAGCCTATTGCCCTGGACCATTGGGTAAACGGAATTTCTGGTCCAGTTTCCATTCCGTCATATGAAAGACAAACTGCTTCTGAACTTGGTTCAAAACAGAAGAAAACTGCAGGGATGTTTTCAAAGATGGAATGATGAGGTGACTTGGAATGAGAGAGGGGACTTTGTGATAAGGTGACAAGTAGAGTAGATGGTGCCACTCTCACTACTAAGCAGATGTCCTGTTCTTAAGAAACTGTGGAAGAATTTCTCCTTCTAGGACAAATTAAACAAATGCTCTACTGAGCATCTACAATTTTGATAGGAAATTTTGGAAGACTGTTTGTACATAGCATCATTTCTTCAAAATAGCAATAGCACGTAGACTTATATACTGCTTCACAGTGCTTTACAGCCCTCTCTAAGTGGTGTTTACAGAGTCAGCATATTGCCCCCCAACAATTTTGGGTCCTCATTTTACCCACCTTGGAAGGATGGAAGGCTGAGTCAACCTTGAGCCTGGTGGGATTGGAACTGCCAAATTGCAGGTAGCCGACAGTCAGCAGAAGTAGCCCGCAGGACTGCACTCTAACCACTGCACCACCAAGGGTTTATGAAGAAAAGCTGGTGGAATATCTTATGAGTTTAGTTTACTTTACTTTATTGTCATTGCACCTCATACAACAAAATCAAACACCATCTTCATTGCATATCATGACCATGACCATGAAAATAAACACAAACACACATCCTTCATCGTCCACACATTGAACCGAAAACTGAAAACTGAGTGGTGGTGATATGGCAGCTATTCAAGGCAACTACCATATTTGATGCTGATAACATCTCTATCATTACTTCTCAAATGCTATTAGTAAATACAAAATATCTCTCTGTCCCCCCCCCCCTCTCTCTCTCTCTCTCTCTCTCTCTCTCTCTCATTTTGAGGCTACCCAATGTTGACACACTGGACAGCTTGCAAAATGTTATGCTTTCCTCACAACACCAAACTGCCAACGCTTTTATTATATTTGTTCTTCTACAAATCCTGTTTCACTATTTAGTGTTTCAAAACTTCCTTATTTGTTCCATCAAAGGTAATACAACAAGAGAATACAGTATCTGTAGGTTGATGAATGCATGGGCATGCATGTATACACTCACAAGTGTGTCCGTGTGTTCATTCACCTGGGTGGTTCTTTAATTTTATTCTGGGAATGGGATCTTGTGAATTATAGCTCTGCTTGAGGGATTTTTTTGGAAATATAATGAACTGTGTCATATAATTCACTAGAAATTGCCAAGAAGTTATCACCTGTTATTGCTGATGACCAGGAAAAAGGGTGGTTGAGAAAGTTTGGGGAAAAGGGGAAAAAGCTTAAATCAGCAAATTGAGCTTAATGTACCTGTAACTTTATTCCACTTTCTCTTGGTAGGCTTTAGAAGGATTATTTTCAATGCAATTTTTCTTAGTCAAAAAGTGTTTAAAACCTTCTTCCTTTTCTTTTTTTGAGTTCCATAAAAATTTTCTTCCCTTTTGCACAGAAACAGAAGTTATTTCATGAAATGGGAAAGGTTGCAGTGAGTTTTGGGAATTTCAGAATGAGCTGGTGTCCTCCAGGAGTATTTATTGGTTTAGCTATATCCTGCCTTTATTATGTTTACAAATAAGTCAAGGTGACAAACATATCCAATACACCTTGCTCCTCCTATTTCCCACACAAAAACAATCTTGTTAGGCAGGTTGAGCTGAGAGAGAGAGAGAGAGAGAGAGAGAGAGAGAGAGAGAGGCTGGCCCAAATCACCCACCTGGTTTTTCATGCCTAAGGCAGGACTAGAACTCATACTTTCCTGGTGATTGGCCCAAAGTCACCCAGCTGGCTTTCGTGGCTAAGGCAAGTCTTGAATTCAAGTCTCCTTGCTTTCTAATCTGGTGCCTTAATCTGATTCCCTCTTTGACAATTCCCAACCTACCCATTATGACCGATTTCTTAAATGAATTTTCCACCAGTGTTTACAATACGAAAGGTTTATGTTTCCATTCAACACAAACACATAAACACGCACTTTAAAGATGGATTATGTCAGTCTTACCAAGTACAGGTAGTCCTCGACTTACAACCACAATTGAGCCCAAAATTTCTGTTGCTAAGTGAGTTAAGTGAGTTTTGTCCCATTTGGTGATCTTTCTTGCTACATTTGTTCAGTGAATAACTGCAGTTGTTAAATGAATCACTGCAGTTGTTAAGTGAGTAACATGGTTGTTAAGTGAATCGGGTTTCCCCAGTGACTTTGCATGTCAGAAGGTCACAAAAGGAGATCACATGACTCTGGGACATTGCAACCGACATAAATATGAGTCAGTTGCCAAGCCTCTGAATTTTGAACACGTGGTCATGGGGATGCTGTAACAGTCGTACGTGTGAAAAATGGTCAAAAGTCACTTTTTTCAGTGCTGTTGTAACTTTGAATGGTCACTAAGTAAACTGTTGTAAGCTGAGGACTACCTGTAGATCAGACAGGAAATAAAGCCAGATGTTGTAAGCTAGGTATATTTTATTCATAAAGCTGTATTAACCAAATCTTGCAACTTTGGGAGTACAATTCTCCTGCACAGGGGTGGCATTCAAATTTTTTAACAACTGGTTCTGTGGGCGTGGCTTAGGTGGTAGGCATGGCTTGGTGGTCATATTATTGGCTGGGTATGGCCAACTCAATATCACTCACATTGAGGCACGCATCTCCTTGCCTGGCCTCTCATGACTGTGGGAATGCTGCAACAGTCGTAAGTGTGAAAACTGGTCATAAGTCACTTTTTTCAGTGCCATTGTAACTTTGAATGGTCACTCCACACAAGCAAAGTACCAGCAAAAGAGGGGGGAAAAACTCCAGAGATGTTCCTGAGACAGGAAGTCTAGTCCTGCCAAGAATATAATAAGGGTTAACGGAGAGGCAGTTTCGTAAGCAACACCAGAATGTTTCCTTCCTGCCTTCCTTACAGGATTAGGCCAGTAATTTCTTCTAACAACCGGTTCTCTGAACTGCTTAGAATGTTAACAACCAGTTCTAGTGAATAGGTATTGTTAAGTTTGAGCAATGAGAGGCTGAACCAGAGCATGAGTGCAACAATACTTTATTATAACAATAAAGGGCTGATCGTGCTTGCCACGCCTGGAACTGGCTCGCAGCAATCAGCAACTGGTTGGACCCCGCAGCCTGCTTTTATAGCTGGCTGCTGGAGAGAATCAACCAATGAGGAAAAGGGGAATAACGCCCACACAAAGTGAGTGGACCTGAGTGAGAACTCCTAGAGTCCTCAGGACATAACACCCCTTCCCCCCCCCCAGATGCGAACATGCATAGTCCTTGAGGTAGACGGGGGGTTTGTGTTGGCGCCCGGAACGGCGCAGCTCGGGAGCATTGTCTGTCCGTTCAGAATCAGTCTGTGACGGTTGAGCCGGCAGTGTGTCGCCAACGCGCTCACCGGATTGGGCATCCTCGGGACTCACAGGGTTGGATACTGGGGGCGAGTTCCCGTGGGCTGGATCAGGCTGGTCAACTCTCAGGGCGCTGTTGTCCGAGTTCGGGCTGACCGGAACGGCTGTTGGTGCGGACTGGACATTGGGTGCGATGAGGCTGAGAGGCAGATGAGGCGGTTCCCCTTCGTCTGGTGATTCTGGATTTCCGCTGGCAAGGGTGCTGTGGCGCCTCCGCAGTTGGTCTATGTGCCTCCTCCAGACGCGACCATCCTCCAGCCTGACCCTATACGATCTCGGCCCGGTGATGGCGATGACCTCGCCTGGCATCCATAGTGGGTCCCCGGCGAAATTCCTCGCGAACACAGGCTCCTGTAACATAAAATGTCTAACCCCCGAAGTGGAAATGAGGGGAGAGTCAGGGCAGTAATGTGGGTGAAGTATGTCCAATACAGTCCTCAGGCGCCGGCCCATCAGGAGCTCCGCTGGGGACTTATTGGTGACTGAACAGGGGGTTGAGTGCTGGCTCATCAGGAACCGTGAGAGTTTGTGGTGCCAGTCATCCCTGCTGAACCTGGCGAGGGCTTCTTTGGTGGTCCTGATGGCTCTTTCCGCCAACCCATTACTGGCAGGGTGAAATGGGGCTGTCAAAATGTGGCGGATGCCCAGGTTGGCAGCAAAACGGCTGAACTCTATTGATGCGAACTGAGGGCCATTATCGGAGACGATGGAGTCGGGTAGCCCGTGCGTAACAAATAGGCGCGTTAACACGTTGGTGATTGCTAGTGTGGTGGTCGTGGATAGCTGTGCTACATCAATCCATTTGGAATAAGCATCCACGACCACTAGGAACATCTTCCCATGCAAGGGGCCGGCCAGATCGATATGGATTCTAGACCAAGGGCCGCTGGTGCTCTCCCATCTGGTAGGGGTGGCAATGGGGGGAGCAGGATGGGATTCCTGACAGATGTTGCAGGAACTTACCCAATTGACAATGTCCTCGTCTAGGCCCGGCCACCACACGTAGCTGCGTGCTAATGCTTTCATTCTCACAATGCCAGGGTGTCCTTCATGCAACGCCTCCAGGACTCGGGTCCGCAGCGAGGTCGGAATGACCACTCGAGTGCCCCATAGTAGACAACCCTGCAAACTTGACAGCTCCTGCATGCGAGTCTTAAATGGAGTTAATTTGTTATCAACGATGCCACCTGGCCACCCCCTCCTCACCCAGTCGAGCACCTGGGCGAGCGTTTGGTCTGCCTTGGTTTTGGCGGCGATGTCAAGGGCGGTGATGGGCAGGTCCAACTGGGTGATCTCGAAAATGGCGTTGACAGGAGCGGGGTCTTCAACCGGAGCGGGTAAGGGGCAGCGACTGAGAGCGTCGGCATGGGACAGTGTTTTGCCTGGGCGGTGAATAAGTTTGTAGGAGTAGGCCGCTAGGAAGAGTGTCCACCTTGTCATTCTAGGGGAAAGGACCTGAGGGGTCTGTTTGTCCCCGGCCAGTAGGCCCAGGAGGGGCTTATGGTCCATAACCAGTTCGAAAGAATGGCCAAAAAGGAATTCGTGAAACTTTTTCACGGCCGCAACAGCTGCTAGGGCTTCCTTGTCGATCTGGCTGTAATTGCGTTCCGTGGCCGAGAGCGTCCTTGAGAAAAAGGCGATGGGAGCCTCGGCGCCATTGGGAAGTCTGTGACTAAGGACCGCCCCAATTCCAAAAGGAGATGCGTCTGCTGCCAGTACTAAAGGGAGGTTAGGGTCGAATTGGATAAGCACCGCCTCTGACGTGAGTAGTGATTTGACGGCATTAAACGCCTGGTCTTCTTTGTGCCCCCAGTGCCACGGTGACTGTTTGTCCAATAATCTGTGAAGGGGTTCGGCTACTGAGGCTTTGTGGGGCAAGAAGGATGCGTAAAAGTTCAGCAGCCCCAAGAAGGCTTGCAGCTCCGTTTTGGAGGTTGGAGTGGGAGCCTCGTGGATTGCCCTGACCTTGGACTCCAGGGGGTGAATGCCAGAGGCGTCAATTTTATAACCCAGAAAGTCCACCTGTCTAGTGGCAATGGCGCATTTTTCTTTTTTTAACTTGAGGCCATGCTGTCTGAACCTCTCTAACACTGCTCGCACTCTCTGGAAAAGTTGGGGTCTGTCCCTGGCCGAGACCAAGATGTCGTCGAAGTAGGGTACTACACCAGGGAGGCCCTGTAAAATCCGCTCCATGAGGGACTGAAAAATCCCTGGGGCAACACTTACGCCAAATTGGAGACGCTTGCATCGGAAGGCACCCTGTGAGTGACGATGGTCTGGAGTTCCGCTGTTTGGTTATCAACAGGGAACTGCTGATACGCTTGAGACATGTCCAATTTAGCGAAAATACTGCCCGGCTCGAATGTGTGCAATAAGTGCTGAATGACGGGCACAGGGTAGGCGCTAACTTGTAAATATTTATTGATTGTTGTCTTGTAGTCCGAGCAAATTCTCAGGCTACCATCTTTTTTGAGGGGTGTGACGATGGGCGTCTCCCATTTGGCAAATCTGTTGGCTCAATGACCCCTTGTTTTAATAGTTTATCTAATTCAGCGTCTAGTTTTGGTCGAATAGCAAATGGAACTCTACGCGGTTTTAGTCTGATTGGGACTGCCTGGGGGTCAACTGTGAATGAGATGGGGGTTCCGTTATATCACCCCAGCTCTTCGCTGAATACATCTGCGAAATCAGCGAATAAGGAGTCAGTGTCTAAGGTTGAGACAGCATGGACTCCTGTTAGTCCTAGGCCGAGGTGGGGAAACCAATCGAGCCCCAATAAGGTGGGTAAATTGCCGTTAACTACCACTAGAGGTAGGTGACCTTTAAAAGTTCTAAAACTGACAAAAAACTTGCCTCTGCCGATCACAGGAATGGTCTTCCCCTGGTAGTCCTTCAGGCCGAACTCGCATCTTTGAAGCCGAGTGGTGGATAGGCTGGGGTGGAGTCTCTTGAGGGTGTTCCATGAAATTATTGAGAGCGCTGACCCTGTGTCAACCTCCATGTGGCACGGTTTACCTTCTAGGGAAACGGAGAGAGAAATTTTACTAACAGTGTGGCAAGTACGCTTGGCCAGGCGGTGCGTGCGACAGTTTAATACTTGCCTCTGAGGTCCCGAGTGCGAGGGCGGGAGTCTGTGTGCAGCGCTTTGGGGGTTTGGCAGACTCTCGCGATGTGCCCCTTTTATGGCAGTTGTTACAGGTGGCTCCTTTAAACTTGCAGGTGGCCCTTTGATGCGATCCCCACAGGCTAGGCACAGTGTGATGTGCTTGGGTGGACCGGTGTTTTCTTGTTTGGCCCCTACCTGCGGCCGTTTGTCGTAGGCGAGGCGGTGGACGTCGTTTTCGTCGTTGAGGGTTTCCTCTGCTACCACCTCCTCGGAATGGACTGGGAACGATGCCAGCTTGGCGCTTGGGCCCTGTATTTCGGTGGCTGAGTTCGTTGCCAGCTCGGCTGCCAGGGCCTCCTCGACCGCTTGTGCGAGGTTGAGGTCTTTTTTGCTAGAAGGCGCCTCTGTAGGTTGAGGTCCTTGACCCCACAAACTAATTGATCGAGGAGCATGTCCTCCAGGTATGTTCCAAACCCGCAGTGCAGAGCTGCTGTTCTGAGGGCGGCCATATATTGATTGATGGTCTCCTTACTCGATTGCTTCCTCATACGAAAAGTGAACCTCCTGGCGATCTGTGAAGGCCTGGGAGCATAGTGGTTAGTGAGGATCTCAAGCAACTCGGACCACGGGACGTTTTTCAACTCTCTAGGAGCTACGAGTGCTGCGGCAGTATCGTAAACGGTGGCTCCGCAGTAGATTAGGAAATAGGATTTTTTCCGATGCTCTCCCGCATCTGCCAGGCCGACCGCATCGATGTAATGGTTGAAGCGGTTCTTATACGATTCCCACTTCTCTTCGTCTGGCTTGAACGCCGGGAATACTGGGTTGGAACTCATGGTGCTGGGAGCGGCTGGGCTACCTGCGGGAAAAAATCTCTCTGGGGACAACGGGCGCTCGTGGGTTGCAAGTGAAATCAGCTCTGGAGAGGGTTTTTTGCTATCCTCTCTTTCTCTCTGGGTTAACCACGTTGGCTGTTAGCCGTTGAGGTGTCTAGATTCGCGCCAGCGTGGGCGTTAGTGACTTGCTACAGCGCTGTGCTGTGTCTCTCTTGGTTTGAAATTCAAATGACACCCGTTTGAATTTCGCGCCTAATACTGAGCGACTGCGGCTCGCAGCGCTTCGCTTTACCCGTAGCTGGGCTAACAAGCGGCTACAGACGCTTCTAACTTTTGAGCCAGACCGTTCTCTCTGGCTGCGGATCAACATTCGCTCTTTTTGTTGGCTGGCCGCTCTCTCTCTGGCTGCGGTCAGCGTTTCTCTAGTAGTCGGCCGATCGCTCTCTCTGGGTTGCGGATCGGTGACTAGTGACTCAGCGGTTGCATGGTGCTTCTGGTAGCCATCCCACCTTCGTCGCCAGTGTTAAGTTTGAGCAATGAGAGGCTGAACCAGAGCATGAGTGCAACAATACTTTATTATAACAATAAAGTGCTGACCGTGCTTGCCACGCCTGGAACTGGCTTGCAGCAATCAGCAACTGGTTGGACCCCGCAGCCTGCTTTTATAGCTGGCTGCTGGAGAGAATCAACCAATGAGGAAAAGGGGAATAACGCCCACACAAAGTGAGTGGACCTGAGTGAGAACTCCTAGAGTCCTCAGGACATAACAGGTATGAACTGGTAGAATCCCACTACTGTTCCTGCTGTCTCCTTCACAATCTGAGGAACTGGACAGTGATGGTATTCTACTGGTTCGGCCTGGTTCTCCAGAACGATGAGTGATGCAGCAATGAGCAGCGGAGAACGAACTGGTTCTCTTGGCCACTCTGCTCTGCACAGAAAAGTGCAGCGTGGCAACTGCTGAAGTGACCGGGATTGTGCAGGCTTGCAGGAGGTGAGTTAGAATGCCTCTACGCCTGCGCAAATACCTCTGCACCTGTGCAAAGTGCGTGTTTGGCATGCGCATGCACGCAAAGTGTGTGCAAGTGCTCAAAGCCCGCCCACCAAGCCACACCCACTTAACCGGTGGTAAAAATATTTGAATCCCACCATTGGAACTGGATGTAGTCTACCATTAAGGAATCTATTTTATCCTTTTAAAATCTCCAACACTACATAAAAATGATCCCCAAAACATGGCTTCACCTATTATAGGAGGTGGCCTGGGAATCCAAAATGGATGCTGAGTGCTGCTCAGGTCTCTTTTTAAATATAAAGGTTTTTTTTTTTACTTACTGATTGATTTGATTTATATAACTGCTTAGTGCTGAATGCAGAAAGAGGATTAAAAACACATAAAAAAAGAGGTGTGAAAATAATGAACAGCTCTATTGGGACTGCACAAAAGATTTAAAATACTGTAACATTCAAGTGGATTCGCAAATTGCCTGAGCTCAGGGCCTGCTAGATTATAAGTATTATAAAGAAATTATAAAAATTATAAGACCTAGAAAGATTGTAGTACTGATTAGTAGGCAAGCAGAAAATGGATTAATCTGAATGAAGAGCTTTTCCTGCTGAAGACCATACAATTCCCTTTGTGAAGGTGAACAGATGAAGTAATTGGTGACCATCTTGACTAGAGTGAGGCAAGCAAAGTAAAGCAAGATGTTTACTTCACTTCACTCTTAGAAACAAGGGAGCCATGTTGCTTTTTGAAGCACCTTCAGGTATTGGGAGCTTCTCTCAAGCCTTCATCAACCCTCTCAAAGATCTGCCCCACTGATTAATAAATATTAAACTGGGCTATTGTCGGATTTGGGTGGATATCCCTGAGGAGGTTTTGTCTTCTGACAAACCAGCACCTTCACAATTTGCAGTCCAACAGAGCTTTTATCTTACAGAAGTTATAATTTGCTAGCAGGGTTCTTGATACCACATTGTAAACTGAGGTAAGATGTTCTTCTTCCCTCTACTCACCCGACTTGTAATTCCCTGACAATTTTTTTTTTAAATGTACATGGGCTACAAAACTAAAGATTAAATGTCTAGGAACAGTTCTAAAGCTTATTTGAAGATTAAATAAAGGCCAAATAACATATATTTGGTAATTCAGTTTTGTTATGGATCCATTCTCTCATCCCTTATTATAGCAAGAGGAATAGATGATTTTGGCATACCATGTAGTAAAAGAATCTCTTTTACCTCTTTAAAAAGTTGAAACAAAGTTGTTCTCCTGAGGAAGCTAAAATTAGAGATTTACTTCTCTGTGCTAGGCAATCAAAAACTGCATTATGATGATGGGCTGCACAATTAGACAGATGTTTAGACTGGATTTGGCATTTTAATCCACCTATTGAGTCTTTCCCAAGGATCTGGGATAGGCTGATCTGTTAGGCCTACAGCTATGGCCTTGATTGCTCAGCCAACAGTCTTAAGTCCTATAACTCATCTTCACTTGATGTCCAGGAACTCCAAAATCTAGCATGGTTCTTGTTGTCCTGGGCAACAACTGATCAAGTATGGATTTCTGTAAAAAAAATATGTCTCACCATTTTGTTTATGGGAGAGACACTCTTTGTCTGGCTCTCCTGATGAGACATGTCCAGTATGGTTGAACCTCTGGCATAATGTCAGGTGAAAGCAACCAGAACCACTCATGAAGTGTCTCAAAGAAGGAGTTTTACTGCTAGTCAACTGTACAAGAATCTTGCTAGCCTGATGGCATTTCCTAGGGAACACTAAACTAAGATTTCAAGGATTCTGAGAGAAATTAAGTCTTTGCCTTCAGCAGTGCGAAGATTCTAAACTGAGGCCCTCTTTAACATCTCTCTCCAGTCTAGTTGGAGATACGTTAACACAAAGCTCTCATATTTCCTCAGAATACACATCTCACAACTTTGTACTTCATTGGGAGTTGATATTAATGATATGGTTTGTCACACAGTCAACCAGATGTTGATAGGATTTGGCCTTTTATCCACCTATTGAGTCCATCAAGTGATTTCTAAGAAACAAGAAGACCAAAAATCCATACTAACCAAAGTCCCATCAGTTTTAGTGAGATTTAGCCTTTCAGGTTCTCCATGAATTCTAGAAACATCTTGTTTAATAAAAATAATAAAATAAGACTAAATATATATTGAAAAATACACTAATTTCATCACATTATGATGCAGTTCGCTGAGTATTTAGATGAGTCTAAAGAGACACGCATATAGCAACAGTCAGGAAATCATTAAAAAAGCTTTTTTCAAGAAAACATTTCTTTGGTTTACATATTCTAAACAGACTGCAATGTCTGCAGGATGAATTAAGGAAGGGCAGAATGATGAACAATATGTCACTCCATTGCAATGCCAACCCCACCTCTTTTATGTGTGTCACATACATTTTCCAAAAGAGCAGAGCTTGCAATACAACAAATTGGAAATTGTAGCATAATGATATGACATTTCCTTGGTTGTTTTTGGCAAAACGCAAAAGTTCTATGGATGCCTATGCCAGCAAGGGCACTTCAAATCCAGATATCTACATAGCCTTATTTAGTGGAAATCTCCATGGTTCCTATCACACCAATACGTATTAAGAACCTGAGAAAAACCTGGTGCTCAAATTGTTTTCATCAGAGAAGGACTAGGGATGATATGATAGCAGTGTTCCAATATTTGAGAGGCTGCCACAAAGAAGAGGGGATCAACTATTTTCCAAAGCACCAGAAGGCAAGGCAAGAAAGAATGGATGGAAGCTAATCAAGGAGAAAACCAACCTAGAACTAAAGAGAAATTTCCTAACAGTGAGAACAATTAACCAGTGGAATGACTTGCCTTCAGAAGTTGTGGGTGCTCCATCATTGGAGGTTTTTAAGAAGAGACTGGTCAGCCACTTGTCTGGCATGGTATAAGGTCTCCTACTTGTGCAGGACATTGGACTAGAAGACCTCCAAGGACCCTTCCAACTCTATTTTTCTGTTCTGTTCTGTTCTACAAGCAACCTAAAAGGATGGGGACAATATCATTTTTAAGCTACTGTTTCTTAGAAACTGGTTTTCAGTGACAAACAACACTCCCATTGACCCATTGAGCACATAGTGACAAACACTCCCATGCTCCCATTGAGCACATAGTGACAAACACTCCCATGCTCCCATTGAGCACATAGTGACAAACACTCCCATGCTCCCATTGAGTACATAGTGACAACCACTCCCATTGACCCATTGAGCACATAGTGACAAACACTCCCATGCTCCCATTGAGCACATAGTGACAAACATTCCCATGCTCCCATTGAGCACATAGTGACAAACACTCCCATGCTCCCATTGAGCACATAGTGACAAACACTCCCATGCTCCCATTGAGCACATAACAATCATGACTCTGAGCCCTCAAGTGCTTTTTTGTCTCATTTTATAAAGCAAATGTAGTGCTATGCAGAAAATCCCCCTGCATATTTTTATATCAGTTCTCATTCTATTTGATGAGAAAAGAAGGTCCTTTTAACAAAGGAAAGATCCAGTGATATTCCAAGTGGTGAGATGTGAAATTCTTGTACTTATTTCATTGGTTGAAAGATAAAGGGTGGATATATTTCAATTGAAAAGAAGGGAGAAATATGTATTTTGGAAAACAGCAGCCATAACACAACAAGAGCAAACAGACAATAGAATTCTTGATTGTAAACTAAACTAAAACAACAACAACAAAAAACCACCAGAAAAAATAATGAAAGAAATTCTCAGGCACCCTGAGAATAAAACAGAAGGGAGGAAATTGTTCAAGGCTACCTGAGCATCTAGTCTTGAAATAAATGTAGATCGGGATGTTAGAATGAAATGGATGGAGATGTCATGCATTAAAAGAATAACAAACCCTATATTTTAAAATCACATTCAAAGACAGTGAAGCGCGATTTGTTCTAGAAGCAACATCTGAAGAATAAGTGACATTTGTACACAAAATCTATCTCGGTGATGTATTTAATTACAGACTTGATTGAAATTGACAGCTTTAGTAACCTATGTGTGCATTCACTGTGATTGATGGATGCTTCAAATCTGGTTACTTTTCAACCAAATCACATATTGTACAGTAATATCATCCTGTCAGATTGGAAGCTACATTTTCATGCGCAGAGCGAAGCATGGAGGGATTGAAATCAGGTGGAGATGGATTATGTTTAAATATTTATGCAATGGAAACAAATGTCATGGTTATAAGGTATCCCAAATGCAGGCGAAACAATGTTCGGTGTTGAGCTGACTGTCCATGATCCACTTGAAACAGATATTGATTTCTAAGCCAGATAAAACTTAGAACCCTTACAACTTTCCCCAGCATTCTGCTAAGCCATGGGTGTCAAACTTGCATTGTCACGTTGCTGTCACGTGGCGTATCACAACTTTTCCCCCTTCACTAAAATGGGGTGGGCATGGCCAGTGCATCTAGCCTGCGGGCCATGAGTTTGGCACCCCTTTACTAAGCTGTGTGCTTTAATTTGTGATGAAACCAGTTTGGTTAAGTAGTTACAGCACCAGGCTAGAAGATATCAGAGATATCCAGCCACAGCACAGAAAAACTCAAAGAAATAGTGCAAGATCAGAAGATGTGGAAAGATATGGCTCATCATCAAGAGTTCAGACATGACTGAATGAATAACACCATCATCATCATCAGGCACCAGACACAAAAAAGAGAAAGTATTGTATCATCGATAGTTTTGAGGGTACTTTTTTGATTGCATTCTTAGAAGAGAAGGAGGAATGGGCTTGAGGCTAGGTTGGAGATCTAGCTACCATTCATCAAATCAAGGAGGAACACATTTAGAAAGGCCACCCTTTTCCGTAAAAGTTATTTGTTTTTCATAACCATTTAATGAAATGATATATTCAAACTATAGCAACAAAAGGCAAACAAAAATACTGAAAACTCAAAACTCCCTAAGGAAGAGATGTACTGTATTTTTTTTTCCAGATGCTAAGACGTAATTAAGATCGTTAGATCACCAAATGTCACTTCCCAAGGCCTCAATATTCAGAGATCTTTCAATATATTTTTCTCATCCTGTTCTTTTGTTCACTTTTTAAAACCCAACAACTATGAATAATCAATGTATAATCAGGCGGAGGAGTGTCTTGATGTGAACATTATGCATAATTTAAAATTTACCTTGAGAGCTATTGTTAAGATTTCTTTGCCGACCTTCTCTATTTTTATTTTCTCTAGCACATTTTTGGATAGATGGGAACAAGCCTATTGATGGGAATAGGATATAATGAAAGCTATTTGCAGGTCAATTAAA
Organism: Pseudonaja textilis; assembly: GCF_049901715.1. Classification (NCBI taxonomy): domain Eukaryota; kingdom Metazoa; phylum Chordata; class Lepidosauria; order Squamata; family Elapidae; genus Pseudonaja; species Pseudonaja textilis. The sequence continues at coordinate 63,965,688 of NC_141994.1, forward strand.
TCCATTTATCAAAATATCAGCGCAGACCTAAAATATTTATAGAAGCCCTTTTGGTGCGAGAGTAAGAAATCATTAATTGGTGATTAACAAAAGAATGCAATAAGGAAATCAGATCTGTATGGTGGCATTTTTATTATGCATTTTGAACTAGTAGGATTAGAAAAGGAATTGGAGAAATTAGTTTTTACATAGCTAAAAGAGCTTTTGTGTGTGTGTGTCTAAAGAGGACTAAACATTGGAGCAGGAATCCTAGGGAACTGGCTAGGATTATGGTGTTCTGAACCGAGGACAGTGATTCTTAGGGATTCCCAGTCAAGTTTTGCTCAAAAGTTGAAATACTTGATGAGTTACCTTATAATAAGTCTGTGGAGATTCTCAGTCATCCAGGTCATGGTTGTCCCAAAGGTGCTTTTTCAGGAGGCAACTGGACTTTTCTTGTTTTTTTCTCTGAAGATGTTTCGCTTCTCATCCGAGAAGCTTCTTCAGCTCTGACTTGGATGGAGGGGAATGGAAGGATTTATATTCCTTCCAGTCAGCTGGCAATCCCTACGAGGATGCAAATTACCAGCTGTCTGCAAGGAATATAAATCCTTCCATTCCCCACCATCCAGTCAAAGCTGAAGAAGCTTCTTGGATGAGAAGTGAAATCTCTTTTTAAAAAACCACAAGAAAAGTCCAGTTGCCTCCAGAAAAAGTACCTTTGGGACTGGAGATATTTGGTGTCTTATTCCACCCACTCTGTTGAGGAAGGGGTGTTCCGTTCCAACATAGATGTATTCTTTTACTCCTCTTTCAAACCAATGGTCCTCTCTATTCAAAACATGGATTTTAGAGAGGAGAGACACTACCCATCTCCAATTTACAACACAGTCCTTTCAGCAGTTCCAAGAAGATTCCACAACCTATTGCATCCTGATTCAGGTGACCCTGAAGGCACAGATAAACCCCCGAGTGGCCTCAAAAGCTCTCAGAGAGAGTGCTAATGACGAGATGACTGCAAAGAAATGCAATCCTTCCACCATCACCCCATGCCTTCCCCCATCCTATAAGAACCTATCCTTCCATCCCTCCACCATCCAGTCTCCACTGTCTGTACCTATCCTTCCAATTCTCCCACCCATCAGAACTGATGAAGCTTCTTGGATGAGAAGCAGAATGTTATCTCTCTTCTTTTTCATCAAGGAAAAAAAGCAGTCCATTTGTCTTTTGAAGGAAAAAACAACAACACCTCTGAGACTTACCAATAACTGTTCTTCTTGATCACAGTAACAATGAAATATTATCTTTATCTAAGAATGTTTAAAAGCTGTACCTTAATTTTAGTCAGTAGCATATGCATGATCAGAACCAGTAGTGGGATTCAGCCGATTTTCACCGGTTCAATGGAACCGATTGTTAAATTACCCACCCCCTGCTATCAAAGTGGATCTTGGGTGTTGTTGTTGTGCTACAGTGGAGAAATGGGCAATGGAGGGGCTGGTGCCAGGGAAGGGGAAAGGCCATTTTCCCTCTTTCTTCTCCCTGACCCTCCTCCTTCCCTCGCGCCAGCCACCTCATCGCCTGCTTCTCCATTGCAGCTCAGCTTAGCATCCAGGATAGTGGGGAAGGGCGGTAATTTAACAACCGGTTTGCCCAGGTTCAGGTTGGTGATCACAGGAGGCTCATCCTGCATGTGCGGTGGAGCTGGAGTATGGGGATGGGCCATGCCTCTGACAGCCAACCTGACCCTGGGAGAACTGGTTGTTAAATTATTTGAATCCCACTACTGATCAGAACCATTTGGGCCTGTGAATCATCCCTCCTGCAAGCCATACTGTATGCTACCACATCCTTATCTAGAAGAAAGCCATAATTACTTTAGCGGGTACCTTTCTGGTGCTACCAAAGTTATAATATTGGCTGCAGATGCTAAAAATAAATACAGGCAGTTCTTGACTTATGTCCATCTGAGCCATTTTCAGTGACCATTCAACATTATGAGGGTGCTTTAAAAAAAGTGACTTGCCTTTTATTTACTTTGTTTACTTATGGCCCTCACATTTAAAACCATCACAGCATTCCTGCAATTACATGATTGTGATTTAAGAGCCATGTGGCAAAATGGTTAGAGTGGAGTACTGCAGGCTACTTCTGCTGACTGTCAGCTGCCACCAGTTCAGATTTCATCAGGCTCAAGGTTGACTCAGCCTTCCATCCTTCCGAGGTCGGTAAAATGAAGACCCAGATTGTTGGGAACAATAGGGTAACTCTGTAAACCATTTAGAGAGGGATATAAAACACAATGAAGCAGTATATAAGTCTAAGTGCTAATGCTATTTGTCTGCTTGATAAACATTATGTATTCATATGTTGCAGTATCTTGGGATCACATGGTCACCATTTGTGATCTTCCCAATTGGCTTCTGACAAGCAAACACTGGTGGAAACCAAATTTACCACAAAAAGGTCTTAAGGTTGGGAGCAGTCACTTGTTGACTCATTTAATAACTCCATTCATTTATTCATAGACGTTCTAGCCTGAATTACAGTTATAAATCAAGGACAACCTGTAATGTCAATGACTTCCTTTATCTAAGGTGAACATTTGCTTGCATCTCAGCTCCATGAAGGAATCCCAGTGATTCAGCATTCTGTATATGCCTACTTTTCTCATGTATCATGAAATAGCTCAAGTCTATTTCAGTGAAAGTAATAAGTCTTTAATGCCATTCATCATTAGATTAAAAATATTCTCCATTAAGAAGCTGTTTTGGCTAAGGAACACCTTTGGTAAAACGTGGGATCTGTGACTATCAAAATCAGCTTACACATTTCTTATGCCTGAACAACCTGAGAAAAAGTTGATCCAACTATTTAAAGGAGGTTAATTTTATTTCGAAGTATAAAATATCCCATATTACATATTCAAAAGAATTCACAGTGCAGACCTTAATGATGCGGTTTAAGTGCAATTTCCGTCAGAGAACTTTTAGAATTCAGAGGGTTGGTCTTGTCTGGAAAGTTCAAATATGTTTAATGGATTTGAAGTCAGTGGAGACATCTTTATACTCAGCAATTACT